>NW_011492757.1:34083-78171 GCF_000754665.1 Bison bison bison
CAGACTCTGGTTTGGGGGGTAGATGCTCGAGAATTTCCAGGGGGACTCCTGAGGCTCCATCCTGCCTTTGCGTATGCCAAGTCTCCTTCCTCATGACCTTTGCCATGGGCAGAGTTCCTCACGCTGGCTCCCGGCACTTTATAGTTCAACTCTCACATCCATACATGACTACTGGAAAAACCATAGTTTTGACTAGATGGACCTTTGTCAGCAAAGTAATGTCTCTGCTTTTTAATATGCTGTCTATGTTTGTCATAGCTTTTCTTCCAAAGAGCAAGTGTCTTTTAGTTTCATGGCTGCAGGCACCATCTGTAGTGTTTCTGAAGACCGAGAAAATGAAGTTTCTCACTGTTTACATTGTTTTCCCATCTATTTGCTATGAAGTGATGTGGCTGGATGCCATGATCTCAGTTTTTTGAATGTTGAGCTTTAAGCCAGCTTTTTCACTCTCCCCTTTCACTGTGATCAAGAGGCTCTTTAGTTTTTCTTCACTTTCTGCCGTAAGGGTGGTGTCATCTGCATATCTGTGGTTATTGATATTTCTCCCTCCAATCTTGATTCCAGCTTGTGCTTCATCCAGTCCAGCATTTCACATGATGTACTCTGCGTATAAATTAAATAAGTAGGGTGAAAGAAAATATAAAGGCTTGACCAAATATACAGACTTTCCAAATTTTGAACCAGTCCTTTATTCCATGTCTGGTTCTAACCATTGCTTCTTGTCCAGCATATAGATTTCTCATGAGGCAGGTAAGGTAGTCTAGTATCTCAATTTCTTTAACAATTTTCTACAGTTTGCTGTAATCCACACAGTCAAAGGCCTTAATGTAGTCAATGGAGAAGAAGTAGATTTTTTTTTCCCCTTGAATTCTATTGCTTTTTCTATGATCCAATGGATGTTGGCTATTTGATCTTTTGGTTCCTCTCCCTTTTTTTTAATCCAACGTGAACATTGGAAGTTCTTGGTTGATGTACTGTTTAAGCCTTGCTTGGAGAATTTTGAACATTACTTTTCTAGCATGTGAAATGAGTGCAATTGCGTGATATTTAACATTCTTTGGCATTGTATTTCTTTGGGATTGAAATGAAAACTGACCCTTTCCAGTCCTGTGGCCACTGCTGAGTTTTCCAAATTTGTGGGTATATTGAGTGCAGCACTTTCACAGCATCATCTTTTAGGATTTAAAATAGCTCAATTGGAATTCTATCACCTCCACTAGCTTTGTTCATAGTGATGTTTCCTAAGGCCCACTTGACTTTGCACTCCAGGAAGTCTGGCTCTAGGTGAGTGATCACACCATCATGATTATCTGGGTCATTAAGATCTTTTTCATGTAATTTTTCTGGGTATTCTTACCACCTCATCTTAATATCTTCTGCTTCTAGTAGGCCCATTCCATTTCTGCCCTTTATTGTGCCCATTATTGCATGAAATTCTCCCTTGTTATCTCTAATGTTCTTGATGAAAACTCTAATCTTTCCCATTCTATTGTTTTCCTCTATTTCTTTGCATTGTCTTCTTAAGGCTTTATTTTCTCTCTTTGCTCTTCTTTGGAACTCTGCATTCAGATGGGTATATCTTTCATTTTCTCCTTTGCCTTTCACTTCTCTTCTATTCTGAGCTATTTGTAAAGCCTCCTTACCATGTACAATGTTATGAACCTCCATCCATAGTTCTTCAGGCACTCTGTTTATCAGATTTAATCCATTGAATCTGTTTGTCACTTCCACTGCATAATTATAAGGGATTTAATTTAGGTCATACCTGAATGGCCTAGCAGTTTCCCCTACTTTCTTCAATTTAAGTCTGAATTTTGCAATAAGGAATTTATGATCTAAACCACAGTCCATATCAGGAAACTTTTAAAATAGGAAGCTGATCTGTAATCACATTTGCTTACCTTGAAGTTAACAGTTTTACTTTGACCGAGAACCAGTTACCAAGCAAACAAGTCACAGTTGCATTAGGAAAAAGAAAATAGCATTTTTAACTGATATTTTGAAGTGAATTTAAGTAAGAGACTCTTTATAGTTGAACCAACAAGAGATAATGAAGTTTTGCAGATTGGCAATAGTGAAAAGCTCCTTCAAGGTAGAGAGATAAACTATTGCCAGTCGTAGGAGAACTAGCAGTAGGAATCTGAAAGGAGTTATAGTTACAAAAGATCAAAATTATAGCCACAACCATGCAACCAAAGCAGATAGGAAGTTGGAGATCCGTGAAGAAGTATTTTGATCTTAAAATCACAGGCCTCCAATCAGCTGTTGTATTCTCCTATTTCTAATCACATTAACTAAATGAAAACTGGTGAGCAACATAGTATACCTTGAATGAAAATTAATTTACCTTTGAAATTAATTATGAGAATTTTGTGATATACCCTATCTCATTAAATTACAATGTTGAAAAATTTTTCCCAGGAAAATACATACTAATCGGAGAAATGTCTGTATTATCCAGGAGAAAATTAATTAAACATTTGTTTTTCTAAAGAAATTTTGAAGGATTTGGAATTAGAAAATGTGATTTTTATTTAAAATTATATGGTTTAGAAACAAACAATTGCAGAATAATAAACTTAAGGAGGATCAAAAACTTTCTCTTCAATAAGACAGAAATTACAAATAGCCATTTTAAATCTCTGGAATTATCCTAATAACATATAGAAAATTGAGAAATATTTAATGAAGAAAATCCATTAAATTATGGTAAAAATTGGGGTGGATTCTGAATTTGAAGAAGCATAACTCACTTTCAGCCCATCTGTAGCTCAGCATTTTCAGAGCCCCACTATAAGCAGAAAATAAGAGATAAAAGAGAATGGGACTTCTTCTCCTGCCAGCTTCCAATAAAAGGGTTTGGATTCTTTCTTTGGGAAGGTTAGAATCCCAGCACTTTTTGTTCCCCTCATCTTTGTTTTGGAAGAGCTCTATTCTAGACAAGAGGAACTGAGAGACCTGGGCACACATTTTCTATTCAGCTACCAACTCATAAGACAAAAGCATTATGCTAGAGCTGGGTGCACAAGCCAAGAACACTGAGTCCTGCCTACCCTTGCCCCAGCTTGCTGAATGAGCAGAGGCTTTATGCTGAGAAAGATAATTCAAGAAGACCCGAGCTACTGCCCCTGCCTAGTGCCTCCCTCACAGAGCAGGAGGTCAATTCAAGGGCGGAAAACATTGTTTCCACTTTGCAGGTTCAGAGTGTTAGTGTACAATTTAGACCCAGCAGAGATTCAAGCATTAAAAATAACTAGTTCAGCAAGGAGACTGACTATTTGGACCTAAGCATGAAGAATTTCAAATTAAAGGTCACTTCCAGAAACAATGGAGATTTTAGCAGTTTACAATTAAGAAAAGACTACTAGCTCTAGAAAAGCAGCAAGATACACCAGCCAAAAATTTAGCAGACAAACTAGAGGAAGAGACAACTAAAAAGAGTACTTCTGGAAGTACTTAAACCGTAGACTCAAGAACTACCTGAAAAGGAGATAAAATTTAATTCTATAATTGTTTAACAATTTATGCATTGGGGCATCATTGATAATATGACAAATCAGCTAGCAATTAGAGGAGGTGAACAACAATCACAGCATCAATAAATGCAGATCAGTTAGTATTCCATGAAAGTGAAAACCAAAGGACAGCAGAGTGACTCACTTTCACTTTGGCTCAGAAGGTAAAAAGTCTGCCTACAATGCTGAGACCTGAGTTCAATCCCTGGGTTGGGAACATCCCCAGAGAAGGAAATGGCAACCCACTCCAGTATTTTTGCCTGGAAAATCCCATGGATGGAAGAGCCTGACGGGCTATAGTCCACAGGGTCACTAAGGGTCAGACATGACTGAGTGACTTCATAAGGAAGTCAATTCATCAGGAATATATGTCAATCTAAATAGATGTGCATCCAAGACCAAAGCATATATTTATATTAAAAATATTAAAATATCTGAAGGAAGAAATAGATAACAATATAATGGCAGTAGGGGATTTCAATGACCCAAATTGAAAAATGACAGAAATCAACAAGAAATCATTTGTCTTGAACCATACTTGAGACAAAATATATATAGACATGTACAGAACATTCATCCAATAGTAGGAGAATAGACATTTTCCTGAAGCTCACATGCACGTTCTCCAGAAAAGAACATAGGAGAGGTCAACAAATAAGTCTTTAAGAATATTAAAATCATACAAATTATTTTTCTAACCACAATGGTATGGAACTAGAAATCAATAACAGAAGCAAAGCTGAATAATTCACAATTATGTGGAAATTAAAAAAAAAAAAAAGTATTGCTGAACAATTTTGAAAAAGAAATCAGAAGAGAACCCTAGAAATATCTTGAAACAACTGACAGTGAAAACACAATATACCAAAATCTATAAGATATGGCAAAAGCAGTTCTAAGAGAGAAGTGTACAGAAATAAAATGTCTACATTAAGAAAAAATGAAATATATCGAATATTAATACAAAATCTAAATTTATACATCAACAAACTAGAAAAAAGAAGAATGAACTAAGTTCAAGTAAGCAGAAAAATAGTAATAACAAAAATCAGAAAAGAATTAAAGGAAACAGAATAGGAAAGCTAAAAAAAATGATTAATAAAAAGAAGAGATAGTTGTTTGAAAATATAAACAAATTTGGCAAAACTAGAACTATATTTTTGGCAGTAGACACTTCTTATATGTTTATGAAAATGAGAGATACACAAAAATCTTTTAGAATTAGGAAGTTCAAGATTACAAAAGTCAAGATCAATAAACAAAAATTGAATTATATTTTTACACACTAGCAATGACCATTCTGAAAATGAAGCTAATAATTTTACTCACAATAGCATAAAAAAAACAACAAAATATTTTGGTGAAATTTTAAATTAAAAAAGCACAAGACTATATATGCACTGAAAGCTAAATATTTTTGAAAGAAATGAAAGAATAGCCAAATAAATGAAAAGATATCTAATGATTATTGATCAGAAGATTTCATATTATTAGATTCCCTATCAAACACTCAGCTTGCATTTTTTTTTTCAGGAATGGGCAAGCTGATCTTAAGTTAATATGAAAATTTGAAGGTTCTGAAATAGTCAAACAATCATGAAAAAAGAACAAATTTTGGAAGCACACTTACGGAAGTGAAGCACACACTTTTTAAACATTATTAAATTAATTAAGACTGAGTGGCACTGGTATAAAGATAAATATGTAGATAGAGGGAATAGAATTCTGAGTACAGAAGTAAACTTTACATTAATGATTAACTCATTTCAACAAGGTTCCCAGACAGTTCAATGGGGAAAAGTAGTCTTTAATAAATGAGAGCAGAACAATTGGAGGTTCACATGTAAAAGGATGAGGATGGACCTCTATGCCACACCATACCCACAGACTAATGAAATATAAACTTCATTGTATGAGATAAAATTATACAACACTTAATAACATTGGATAAAATCTTTCTGAACTTAGATTAGGCATTAATAATACTAAAAGTGCAAGTGACAGTAGGAAAAAAAACAGAAAATTCAGCTAACACTAAAGTTAAAACATTTGTGTTACAAATAATACCATCAAGAAAGTGAAAAGACAACTCAAAAAGGGGACAAAACAGTCAACAAATATATTTTTGGTAAGAGAGTTGTATTTAGAATATACAAAGAACACTTAAAACTGAATAAAAATATAAATGATCAAATTAAAAATTGTGCAAAAGACCTTAAAAGATATTTCTCTATAGTAAGCTTACAAATTGTCAGTAAGCCCATCAATACATGCTCAACAGCGTTAGCCACAAGAGAAATTCCAACCAAAACCCCAGTGAGATACCATTTCACATCTGTTGGGATTACTATTATCCAATAGATAATAAAAATAATTGATGAGGATTTACACAATTGAAACTCATGAATTGCTGGTAGCAATGGAAAATAGTGCAGCCACTTTGGAAAATGTGTTGCCATTTCCTCAAAATTTAAACATGAACAATGTTACTATACGAAATCCTATTGCTAGATATATAGATACCAAAGTACCCACAGAAAATTGCACATGAGAATGATGTTTGCTCTGGATTTGTCATATATGGCCTTTATTATGTTGAGGCAGGTAAGTTCCTCTATGGCAACTTTCTGGAGAGTTTTTTTGTTTTGTTTTGTTTTAATCCTAAATGGGTTTGAATTTTTTCAAAAGCTTTTGCTGCATCTATTGAAATGACCATGTGGTTTTTATTATTCAATTTTTTGACGTGATGTTTCACACTGACTGATTTGTGGATATTGAAAAATTCTCACATCCCTGGAATAAAGCCCATTTGATCATGGTGTATGACCCTTTTAATGGGTTGTTAGATTCAGATTGCTAGCATTTTGCTGAGGATTTTGTGCCTATGTTTGTCACTGATGTTGGCCTAGAATTTTCTTTTTTTTGTGATTTATTGGTCTGATTTTAGAGTTGGGGTGCTGGTGGCCTCATAAAATAAGCTTGTTATTCTTCCTTCCTCTGAAACTTCCTGGAAAACTTTCAGAAGGGTAGGTATTAACTCTTCTGTAAATGTTTGACAGGATTCAACTGTGAAGACATCTGGTCCTGGATTTTTGATTATTTGAAGATTTTTTTATCACAATTTCAATGCCAGTACTTGTGATTGGTCTGTTCATATTTTCTATTTCTTCCTTGTTGTCTTGGAAGGTTGTATCTTTTCAGAATGTGTCCGTTTCTTCAAGGTGGTCCATTTTGTTGGTATACTGTTTCTTGTAATGGACTCTTATGATCTTTTGTATTTCTGTGTAGTCCAGTGTAACTTTTCCTTGTTCATTTCTAATTATATTGATTTGAGCCCTATCCCCTTTTTCCATGATAAGTCTGGTGAAAGATTTATCAATTTTGCTTATCTTCTCAAACAACCAGCTTTTAGTTTCATTGACCTTTGCTATTGTTTTTTTAATTTATATTTGATTTTTTCTGATTTGATCTTTATGATTTCATTCCTTCTGCTAACTTTGGGTTTTGTTAGTGCTTCTTTCTTAAGTTGTTTTATGCATAAATTAGGTTGTTTATTTGAAATTTTTTTTGGTTCTTGAAGTAAGTTTGCATTGTTATAAGCTTGATGCTGTGAAAGTACTGCACTCAATATGCCAGCAAATTTGGAAAACTCAGCAGTGGCCACAGGACTGGAAAAGGTCAGTTTTCATTCCAATCCCAAAGAAAGGCATGCCAAAGAATACTCAAACTACCGCACAATTGTACTCATCTCACATGCTAGTAAAGTAATGCTCAAAATTCTCCAAGCCAGGCTTCAGCAATATGTGAACCGTGAACTTCCTGATGTTCAAGCTGGTTTTAGAAAAGGCAGAGGAACCAGAGATCAAATTGCCAACATCTGCTGGATCATGGAAAAAGCAAGAGAGTTCCAGAAAAGCATCTATTTCTGCTTGATTGACTATGCCAAAGCCTTTGACTGTGTGGATCACAATAAACTGTGGAAAATTATGAAAGAGATGGGAATACCATACCACCTGATCTGCCTCTTGAGAAATTTGTATGCAGGTCAGGAAGCAACAGTTAGAACTGGACATGGAACAATATACTGGTTCCAAATCTGGAAAGGAGTACATCAAGGTTGTATATTGTCACAATACTTATTTAACTTATATGCAGAGTACATCATGAGAAACGCTGGGCTGGATGAAGCACAAGCTGGAATCAAGATTGCTGGGAGAAATATCAATAACCTCAGATATGCAGATGACACCACCCTTATGGCAGAAAGTGAAGAGGAACTAAAAAGCCTCTTAATGAAAGTGAAAGTGGAGAGTGAAAAAGTTGGCTTAAAGCTCAACATTCAGAAAACGAGGATCATGGCATTTGGTTCCATCACTTCATGGGAAATAGATAGGAAAACAGTGGAAACAGTGTCAAACTTTATTTTTCTGGGCTCCAAAATCACTACAGATGGTGACTGCAGCCATGAAATTAAAAGACACCATGAAATTAAATAACTTTCCTTGGAAGGAAAGTTATGACCAACCTAGATAGCATATTCAAAAGCAGAGACATTACTTTGCCAACAAAGGTTCGTCTAGTCAAGGCTATGGTTTTTCCTGTGGTCATATATGGATGTGAGAGTTGGACTGTGAAGAAGGCTGAGCGCCGAAGAATTGATGCTTTTGAACTGTGGTGTTGGAGAAGACTCTTGAGAGTCCCTTGGACTGCAAGGAGATCCAACCAGTCTCCATTCTGAAGGAGATCAGCCCTGGGATTTCTTTGGAAGGAATGATGCTAAAGCTAAAAGTCCAGTACTTTGGCCACCTCATGCGAAGAGTTGACTCATTGGAAAAGACTCTGATGCTGGGAGGGATTGGGGGCAAGAGGAGAAGGGGATGACAGAATGAGATGGCTGGATGGCATCACTGACTCGATGGACGTGAGTCTGAGTGAACTCCAGGAGCTGGTGATGGACAAGGAGGCCTGGTCTGCTGCGATTCATGGGGTCGCAAAGAGTCAGACACGACTGAGTGAATGATCTCATCTAATCTCATCTGAAGCTTCCCTCTTAGGACTGCTTTTGCTGCATCTCGTAGATTTTGGATCATCAAGTTTTTATTGTCATTTGCCTCTGGGTGTGCTCTGATTTCCTTTTTTATTTCTTCAGTGATATATTGGTTATTTAATAACATACTGTTTATCGTTCATGTGTTAGGTTTTGTTATGCTTAATATTTCAATTTACTTAAATTTACTGAGGTTTGATTTGTAACTCAAGATGTGATCTGTCCTGGAGAATGTTCCATGTGCACTTGATAGGAACATGTATTCTGCTGTTTTAAGACTGAACACACTTCCTCTAAGATCAGGAATAAGACAAAGATGTTCAGTCTTGCCAGTTTTATTCAGCATAGTTTTGGTTTGGAAGGGAATTCAAGTTGGAGGGGGGAAAAAAGAGGTAAAAGTGTCACTGTTTGCAGGTGACATAATACTGCATATAGGAAATCCTAAAGACTTTTAACAGAAAACTGCTAAAATTCATCAACAAATTTGATAAGGTGGCAAATTGCAAAAATAATACACAGAAGTCTCTTGCATTCCTATACACTAACAGAAGATCAGAAGAAATCAAGGAAACTTTCCATTTACCATTGCATCAAAATAAATAAAATGTTTAGCAATAAACTTACCAAAGGAGGCAAAATACCCATACTCAGAAAACTATAAGATATTGAAGAAAGAAGTAAAAATCACATAAACAAATTATGAAGAGATATACCATGTTTTAGGATTGGAAGAATCAATATTGTGAAAGTGACTATACTACCCAAAACAATCTACAGATTCAATGCACTCTTCATGAGATTATCAATGGGACTTTGCACAGAATTATGCAAAATATTTTACACTGTATGGAAACACAAAAGACCCAAATAATAAAAGCAATCTTAAGAAAGCAGAAGAATCAGACTCCCTGATTTCAGATTCTACTACAAAGTTACAGCAATCAAAACAGCAGGATACTGTCACACACATCAGTGGAAAATGACAGAAAGTCCAGAGATAAATCCACACACCTATGGTCCTTAATCTATGAGGGAGACTAGAATATACAATGAAGCAAGAACCATCTCTTTAAGAAGTAGTTCTAAGAAAACTTAACAGCTACATATAAAAGGATAAAATTAGAACATTTCCTAACATCATAAAAAAATGAAATAATTTAAAGACCTAAATGTAAGGCTAGATACTGTAAAACTTTTAGAGGAAAACAGGCAGAACACTCTGACACAAATTGCAGTAAGATCAGTTTCTACCCACCTCCTACAGTAATGAAAATAAAAATAAATAAATGGGACATAATTAAACTTAAAAAAAATTCCCACACCAAAGGAAATGATAAAGAAACTGAAAAGACAACCCTAGAATGGGAGAAAATATTTGCAAAGAAAGCAATTGAAAATAATCTTCAAAATATACAAACAGCTCACCAAACAAGCAAACCACTCAATCAAAAAATAAGCAGAAGATCTAAATAGACATTTCTCCAAATAGACATATATGTGGCTAAAAAGCACATGAATGGAGGCTCAGTGCCACTAATTATTATAAAAATGCAAATCAAAACTGAAATGCACTTATCACCTCACACAGATCAGAATGGCCACCATCAAAAAGTCTACAAACAATAAATGCTGAAAAATGTGTGGAGAACAGGGAGCCATCCTTTAGTGTTGGTGGTTATGTAAAATGGTACAACTATGGAACTTAGTTTGGAGGTTCTTTTGAAAACTAGAAATAGAGCTACCATATTTATCCAACTATCTCACTTCTGGGCATATACTCAGAAAAGAGGATCATAATTTGAAAAAATATATGCATTGCATTGTTCACTGCAGCACTATTCACACTAGCCAGAAAATGAAAGCAACTGAAACATCCATCAACAGAGGAATGGACAAAGGTGAAATGTGTGTGTGTGTGTGTGTGTGTGTGTGTACACATACTATGGAATATTAGTCAGCCATAGCAAAGAATTGAATAATACGATTTGCAGCAACATGGAAGAACCTAGAGATTTTTATACTGAATGAAGCAAGTCAGATAGACAAAGACAAACATATGATATAACTTATATGTGGAAACCAAAAAAATGGGTACAAAGGAATTTACGAAACAGAAATAGAGTTACAGATGTAAGAAACTAACCTATGGTTACAAGGGGGGTAGTGAAGGGAAAACTTGGAATATTGGTATTTACATATACATACTACTATATATAAAACAGATAACTAGTAAAAACCTAATGCATACCACAGCAAACTCTACTCAATACATGTGATGGCCTATATGGAAAAATAATCTACAAAAAGAGTGGGTATATGTATATGTGTAATTGATTCGCTTCACTGAAGCCCTGAAACTAACAGAATATTATAAGTCAATTATACTCTGATACCATTTTAAGAACGTATATAAATGTTCATAGAAGCATTCCTGCTGCTGCTGCTGCTGCTAAGTCACTTCAGTTGTGTCCGACTCTGTGCGACCGCATAGACAGCAGCCCCCTATGGGATCCCCCGTCCCTGGGATTCTCCAGGCAAGAACACTGGAGTGGGTTGCCATTTCCTTCTCCAATACATTAAAGTGAAAAGTGAAGTCACTCAGTCGCTCAGTCGTGTCTGACTCTTAGCGACCCCATGGACTGCAGCCCACCAGGTTCCTCCATCCATGGGATTTTCCAGGCAAGAGTACTGGAGTGGGGTGCCATTGCCTTCTCTGGGAAGCATTCTTAACAGTGGCTAAACGTTGGAACCAATGCTTTAATTGATTTACAAATAAACGACATATGTACAAGGAAGTATTATTTGGCCATAAAAGAAATAAAATAGAGATATATGCCAAAGCATGGATAAACTTTGAAAACATTATACTAAGTGAAAGAAGTCAGGTACTAAAGACCACATATTATGTCATTTGCACGAAATACCCAGAGTAAGCAAAAAGAAAGAGAGGACATGTGGTCAGTCAGTGCAGTTCATTTGGTCAAGTCATGTCTGCAACCCTGTGGACTGCAGCACCCCAGGCTTCCCTGTCCATCACCAACTCCTGGAGCTTGTTCAGACTCATGTCCATTGAGTCGGTGATGCCATCCTACTGTCTCATCCTCTGCCATTCCCTGTCTTCAATCTTTCTCAGCATCAAGGTCTTTTCCAATGAGTCAGTTCTTTTCATCAGGTGGTCAAAGTATTGGAGCTTCAGCTTCAGCATCAGTCCTTCAATGAACATTCAGGACTGATTTCTTTTAGGATTGACTGGTTGGATCTCCTGTTGTTCAAGGGACTCTCAAGAGTCTTCTCCAACACCACAGTTCAAAAGTATCAATTATTAAGCACTCAGCTTTCTTTATGGTCCAAATCTCACATCCATGCATGACTACTGGAAAACCAGAGCTTTTACTAGATGGACCTTTGTTTGCAAAGTATTGTCTCTGCTTTTTAATATGTGTTTAGGTTTGTCATAGCTTGTCTTCCAAGGAACAAGTGTCTTTTAATTTCATGGCTGCAGTCACCATCTGCAGCAACTTTGGAGCCCAATAAAATGGATTTGGACAAGAAATGGGGAGTGAATGATAATTGCTATCATATTTCTTTTTAATGCTTACAAAAATATTCTAAAACTGACTAGGGTGTTGGTTGCTCAACTCTGTGAACACACTGAAAACTACTGAATTGTATACTTGAAGTGATCTAATTTTATGTCATATAAATTATATCCCAATAAAGTTGTTCTTTAAAAATGGCATTGGTTTAGCAATCTCTAACAATTTATTCTCATTTCCCAATAAAATACCCATGAAAACAGATAAAAATATGAAAACAAGACCAACCAGTTTTTTAAAGTTAAGGAGAAATTTCTAATAATTAAAATTTGAGAAGTATTACATTAAAAAATGTACACACTTGCTCAGCCAAGTGAAAAATAGCAAATGTGGCTCACCACTACCTAACCTTCCATAAATAGGTAGACATACCCTCATCTTTTTGCAATTTCTTGAACAACAGGTTGAAAAGTAATTTCATGTCAACATTGACATTAAACAATTGTTCTGCCTCCATAGACACTGGTTTCCTAAACTTTTTAAGTCATTCATCAATATTTTTTTCCTTTTTATTTTCATCAATAGACACAGGTACTGAGAAACCAAGCCTGAATGGATTTAGAGAGGAAATTGTGGGTGGAGAGTAATGTCCTTGGAACTCTAGAAATCATTTTGAAGAGTGTAAGTTTGGAGTATTGTCATTTCTCATGAGTTGCATCTATTTAGGGCAAAGAAAGGTCAGAAAATGAGATTAGAAGAATGTACACTCTCAGATATGTACAAAATTTGGCTAGAAATGGAAATTGGACCAGGAGTTTTGCAAATGAAACTGCCATTCTGCTGTGAATATGAAAAAATAACTTGGATGGCTTCCATGTTGCCAGAGAGTGGCGTCAAAGGATATACTTTAGTCAAATGGACAAATTCAGCTTCTTATTAACAATGAAAACTAGGGTCATCTCAGTTCTGATGGTTAAAATTTACTCTTTGGGGAAATTAAAAAATATACACAAATGAACAATTGACTGTCTCAGAGATCATCTGTTTGTTTTAAAACCATTTAAAGAAAATAATAACCAGTTGCTAACAAGAAACAGAAGAATGTAAGTTTAAACTTTGCAGTGGTTTATCTCTTCCAATTCTCCTCTTTTTAATTAACATTCAGCAGTTCAGACCACATTAGTTAATATGAAGGGCAATAATAGCATATATTTTAAATTTTTGTTTTTATTCATCTTTGATTGGAAAAATCAATGCACCTATGAATTACTATAAGAGAAAGTATTTAATATTTTGTGATTCAAGTATCCACTGACAGAAAATTAACTAGATTACAATTAGTAATGTCAAATATACAAGAAATACTTAATATCAAATAAGAAAGACTAAGTCTAAGAAAAAAGATGGTGTGAGTCCCAGTATAGTATTTTGTCTACATTTTCTCTCATTTAATTTAAGATTGGGTAAGATTGGCACTTGGCCCATAGTAGTGTTCAATATATATGTTGAATATTGAAAACATCCAAAATGTATTTGAGGATATAGTTTATTTAAGAATTATTTGGTAAATCTCTTTAAGTGAAAGTAAGCTGTAACTCCCTAATTTTTTTCCCCTTATAAACCAACAATATCACTTGAGTTTTCTTGCAACGTGGGCTAAAACAAAGCCCAAGTGGCTAAAACTTATGGAACGTTTCTAATATTCTGGGCAGTGCTCTAAACATGTTTTAAGTATTAGCTCAGTTAATTGTCACAACATCACTGTGAGGTAAGTGCTATTATTATTGCTCTAATTTTAGGGATAAAAAAAAAAAGCAGAGCATGGAGAGGCACAACTTTTTGCATTTAAACCCAGGTCACCTGAAATGAAGCTTCCATGCAATAAAGTACCATGTTTTACTGTTTTCCTCTGTTGTAGCCTTACCTGTCTACCAACCTAACATGCAAAGTGACGGCATTAGTGCTTTGAGGTGCTGATAGGCAGCAAGAGAGATTGAAATTCAAAAAGTATCCTCTTTTCAACAGTTTGCCTGACACACCACAAACAAACTGTGAGAGGATATGCCTTTCAGCCGGTTCTTTTTGACTTTTCCTAATTGCAGGAAGAAAAAGCAATATTGCTTGTTTTCTTTTTGTCCTTTTCTATCAGTTGAAAAAATGGGAGATATCTCATATGTCATTTTGGCATTTTTACATCATTTTTCTAATTACTCCAAAGTTAAGAGAACACAAAAATATAGGAATCATTTGTCAGGTAATTATAGCAATGTAACTTTTCCTTTAGTTTTATTCTTTTCTTTAGTTTTCTTCAAAATCTAATTTTTATGATACTGACCTTCTCAACTCTCTGTCCTTCTCCAAAATGAAGCAGTTTAAGGTGTCATTTTTATAAATATTTTAAAGATTTTCAGCACAATATTTTGAATTATATTTTTAAAAATCTGAGACTCATACAAAAAATTGTTAGAGGTCACATTTGCAGCTTATACATGGGAGAAATGCATAAACATATTTAGTGAGTGAATTCACTCAGTCGTGTCCAACTCTCTGTGACCCCATGGACTGTAGCCTACCACACTCCTCTATCCATGGGATTTTCCAGGCAAGGGTACTGGAGTGGGTTGCCATTTCCTTCTCCTTCTCCAGAGGATCTTCCCAACTCAGGGATCGAACCTGTGTCTCCCGCATTGTAGGCAGACGCTTTTACCATCTGAGCCACCAGGGAAGCCATATTTAGTACATATTACATAGTAATATACATAGAACATATTTAGTACACAAGTTTAATTATGTGAAAGTCGCTCAATCGTGTCCAACTCTTTGCAACACTATGGACTATACAGTCCGTGGAATTCTCCAGTATTCCAGTATTCTTGGGCATCCCTTGTGGTTCAGCTGGTCAAGAAGTTGCTTGCAATGAGGGAGACCTGGGTGCAATCCCTGGGTTGGCAAGATCCCCTAGAGAAGGAGGGAAAAGCTATACATTTCAGTATTCTGGCCTGGAGATGGAGAATTCCATCGACTTTTTAGTCCATGGGGTCACAAAGAGTTGGACATGACTGAACGACTTTCACTTCACTTTAATTTGTGAATAATTCTGACTCACTATTTTGTGTGCCTGGAAGAAGCAATGCTGAAGTTCCAATACAAATAAGAAAACTTAAAAATGGGTTGAATATGTTTAAGATATCAGGTTTATTTCATATAACATATATTTTGATAACGTATAGCTAGAATATGTGATAAAGAATTTTGTAGTTTGAATTTAAGTTGAATCCTAATTTACCTTGTTTTCTTAGCAGAACATGAAGATAAGCATTATTCCAAGAAATGGCAAAAGTATGAGAAATTTTAAAATTCACTATATTTTTTCCTAGTATGCAACTCATTAACCAAATATTCTGGTAGCCTCCATCAGACTGATACATAAGAATCACAGATTTTAGTTACATTTAGGGAAACCCATATCAAATGGCTTCCCTGGTGGCTTGGATGGCAAAGAATATGCCTGCACTACAGGAGACCTGGGTTCAATCTTCAGGTCAAGAAGATCCCCTGGAGAGGAAATGGCAACCCACTCCAGGATTCTTGCCTAAAGAATCCCAAGGACAGAGGAGTCTGGTGGGCTAATGTCCATGATTTTGTAAAAAGTCAAACAAGATTGAATGAATAACACTTTCACTTCACTTTCATATCAAATGGGATTTCCAAACTTAGAACAGAGAATCAACCTTAAAGTTCTATAAACCTTCTCACCTCAAAGCCTTGCAAGGAATTATTTCTCTCTAGTGTTGAAGAGTTCATCTTTTAAGCATACTTGATGCTACATAGATAATTGGAGTGTTCTAAAAGCTGTTGATAAAGACATAGCGAATCCCATAGCTCCCTAGGATCCTTCTGCCTTTCCAAGGGCTCTTTTTTCCCCATGAGTTATGAGAACAACATCCCTTATAAAAGCAGAAGTCTTGGCTTATATATTCTGGAAGGCAATGTCATTTCAAGTTTCAGTGATATTGACTGTAAATTTTGTAGAAGCAACTGAAATTATTCCTAAAATATTTGATTATATGCTATATATAGGGGCTTCCCTGATGGCTCAGTGGGAAAGAAGCCTCCTGCAATGCAGGAGACTCAGGTTTGATCCCTGAGTTGGGAAGATCCCCTGGAGGAGGGCATGGCAATCCACTCTGGTTATTCTTGTCTGGAGAATCCCATGGGCAGAGAAGCCTGGCAAGCACAGTACATAGGGACACAAAAAGTTGAATACCACTGAAGTGACTGACCATGCATTCTGATGTGTATGCTGCATATAGTTATAGGTACTTATTTGCCACTGGCCAGAAAACAGTAAATAGAATCTAATAGAGAAGCATGTTCAAAATTTTCAATATCATATATGAAGTGATGAAGTTTTATATAAGTAAAGCAAAGGATAATTTCCATTCAGTTCAGTTCAGTTGTTCAGTCATCTGACTCTTTGCCACCCCATGGACTGCAGCACGCCAGGCTTATCTGTCCATCACCAATTCCCAGGGTTTGCTCAAAGGCATGTCCATTGAGTCTGTGATGCCATCCAAACATCTCATCCTCTCTCATCCCCTTCTCCCACCTTCAATCTTTCCAAGCAGCAGGCTCTTTTCCAATGAGTTAGTTCTTCTCATCAGGTGGCCAAAGTATTGGAGTTTCAGCTTCAGCATCAGTCCTTCCAATGAATATTCATGACTGATTTCCTTTAGGATTGACTGGTTTGATCTCCATACAGTCCAAGGGAGTCAGAAGAGTCTTCTCTAACAGCACAGTTGAAAAGCATCAATTCCTTGGTGCTCAGCTTTCTTTATAGTCCAACTCTTACATCCATACGTGACTTCTAGAAAAACCATAGCTTTGACTAGATGGACTTTTGTTGGCAAAGTAGTGTCTCGGCTTTTTAATATGGTGTCTAGGTTGGTCATAGCTTTTCTTCCAAGGAGCAAGTGTCTTTAAATTTCATGGCTGCAGTCACCATCTTCAGTGATTTTTAGAGCTCCCTCAAAATAAAGTCTCTCACTGTTTCCATTGCTTCTCCATCTATTTTCCATGAAGTGATGGGACCAGATGCCATGATCTTAATTTTCTGAATGCTGAATTTTAAGCCAACTTTTTCACTCTCTTCTTTCACTTTCATCAAGAGACTCTTTAGTTCTTCCTTGCTTTCTGATAAAAGGGTGTTGTATCTGCATATCTGAGGTTATTTATACTTCTCCTGGAAATCTTGATTCCAGCTTGTGCTACATCCAGCCCAGTGTTTTGCATGATGTGTTATGCATATAAGTTAAATAATCAGGATAACAATATACAACCTTGATGTACTCCTTCCCCAATTTGGAACCAGTCTGTTGCTCCATGTCTGGTTCTAACTGTTGCTTCTTCACCTGCATACAGATTTCTTAGGAGGCAGGTAAGGTGGTATGGAATTCCCATGTCTTGAAGAATTTCCCCACAGTTTTTTGTGATACACACAGTCAAAGGCTTTGGCATAGTCAATAAAGCAGAAGTAGATATTTTTCTGGAACTCTCATTTTTTCTATGATTCAACGGATGTTGGCAATTTGATCTCTGGTTCCTCTGCCTCTTCTAAATCCACCTTGACCATCTGAGAGTTCTTATTTTATGTACTGTTGACACATAGCTTGGAAAACTTTGAACATTACTTTGCCAGTGTGTGAGATGAGTACAAATGTCCAGTAGTTTGAAGATTATTTTGCATTGCCTTTCTTTGGGATTGGAATGAAAACTGACCTTTTTCCAGTCCTGTCTCCACTGATGAGTTTTCTAAATTTGCTGGCATATTGAGTGTAGTACTTTAGCAGTATCATCTCTTAGGATTTGAAATAGCTCAACCTGAATTCCATTACCTTCACTAGCTTTGTTCATAGTGATGCTTCCTAAGGCCCACTTGACTTCACACTCCAGGATATATGGCTCTAGGTGAGTGATTATCTGGGTCATGACAATCTTTTGTGTATATTTCTTCTATGTATTCCTGCCACCTTTTCTTAATATCTTCTGCTTCTGTTAGATCCATACCATTTCTGTCCTTTATTAGTAATAAAGTATATTAGGATAGCCTATCCCTTCTCCAGCAGATCTTCCCAACCCAGGAATCGAACCAGTGTCTCCTGCATTGTAAGCAGATTCTTTACTAACTGAGCTATCAGAGAAGCCCAATGATTTTCATTATTTAGAAGCAAAAAGTAAGAATTTTTTTTTTTAAGTCAAGATGATATTTATTAGCTATGCTACTTAGTACTTCTGGTTCTTAACACCTTTATTTGTTAAGTTGGAAAAATAATGCTTATCTTATGGGCTACATGAGAACAGGAAAACATATCAGTAGATCTACCAAATAGTAGATAATAAAGATAATTTCTAATATTTTTATGTCATTTGGTTATTATACCTACTGCTCTATTTTTCAAATGTAATATTTAAGTATAATATATATAATTTTCACAAACTAGTAAACACATTACCCAGTGCCCAGGATAAGAAACATAACAGTGCTGTCATCCTGGAAAGTTCCCCCACCCATGTCCTAATCATAAATCACATCCTCCACAAGGATGCTCCCATCATGATTTCTAATATATTGATTAATTTTGCCTGTTTTTGAACTTGATAACTACTTCCTAGATCCTCAAATCTGTCAGCATTCTACATGACCAATAGGACTTTGCAGATATGATTTAATAATTTAAGATGGAGTAAATTCTCCAAGCCAGGTTTCAGCAATACATGAACCGTGAACTTGCTGATGTTCAAGCTGGTTTTAGAAAAGTCAGAGGAGCCAGAGATCAAATTGCCAACATCCGCTGGATCATGGAAAAAGCAAGAGAGCTCCAGAAAAACATCTCTTTCTTCTTGATTGACTATGCCAAAGCCTTTGACTGTGTGGATCACAGTAAACTGTGGAAAATTATGAAAAAGAAGGGAATGCCAGACCACCTGACCTGCCTCTTGAGAAATCTGTATGCAGGTCAGGAAGCAACAGGTAGAACTGGACATGGAACACAGACTGGTTCCAAATAGGAAAAGGAGTACCTCAAGGCTATATATTGTCACCCTGTTTATTTAACTTATATGCAGAGTACATCATGAGAAATGCTGGACTGGAAGAAACACAAGCTGGAATCAAGATTGCCAGGAGAAATATCAATAACCTCAGATATGCAGATGACACCACCTTTATGGCAGAAAGTGAAGAGGAACGAAAAAGCCTCTTGATGAAAGTGAAAGAGGAGAGTGAAAAAGTTGGCTTGAAGCTCAACATTCAGAAAACGAAGATCATGGCATCCAGTCCCATCATTTCATGGGAAATAGATGGGGAAACAGTGGAAACAGTGTCAGACTTTATTTTTGGGGGCTCCAAAATCACTGCAGATAGTGACTGCAGCCATGAGATTAAAAGATGCTTACTCCTTGGAAGGAAAGTTGTGACCAACCTAGATAGCATATTCAAAAGCAGAGACATTACTTTGCCAACAAAGGTCCATCTAGTCAAGGCTATGGTTTTTCCAGTGGCATGTATGGATGTGAGAGTTGGACTGTGAAGAAGTCTAAGCACCAAAGCATTGATGCTTTTGAACTGTGTTGTTGGAGAAGATTCTTGAGAGTCCCTTGGACTGCAAGGAGGTCCAGCCAGTCCGTTCTGAAGGAGATCAGTCCTGGGATTTCTTTGGGAGGAATGATGCTAAAGCTGAAACTCCAGTACTTTGGCCACCTCATGCGAAGAGTTGCCTCATTGGAAAAGACTCTGATGCTGGGAGGGATTGGGGGCAGGAGGAGAAGGGGACGACAGAGGATGAGATGGCTGGATGGCATCACTGACTCGATGGATGTGAGTCTGGGTGAACTCCGGAATTCGTGATGGACAGAGAGGCCTGGCGTGCTGCGATTCATGAGGTCCCAAAGTGTCGGACACGACTGAGCGACTGAACTGAACTGAAGTGACCTAGGTTATTTAGATAGGCCCAGTTGATCACATAAATCTTTAAAAGCAAAGAAACTTTCCTCACTACTGTGAATGAGAAAGAGTGAAAAAGAGGGAGAAAATCAGACACATGGAGAAAAGAAATCACAAATAGAGACAGAAATACTGGCGGAGAGAGCAGAGAGATGACAGAAAGACAAATAGAGAGACTCAGTGGGGGAAGTAAGGTGAGGAACATCCCTGGCATTAATAATTCAGGTCTTGGCCATGACTTGAGGAATGCAGGGCACTTTTAGAAGCTGGGAATGGCTTCAAAAGGGAGTCTCACCTGGAGTGTGCAGAAAGGAACATAACTGCTTTAGTTTAGCCTAGTGAGAGCTGATAAGGTTTTGATTTAAAGAACTGTAAGATAACAAATTTATGCTGTTTTAAGCCACAAAATTTTTGATAATTTGTTACAGCATAAATATGAAACAATACACTTATATTCCTATGGCTGGAATTGCTGAGTTATAGAGTCAGCTTATGCTTGAGTTGATTGGAAATTATCGAAGAACTTCCAAGGCGGTTTTACCAGTCTATCCTTCTACTAAGAGTATGTGAGAATTTTAGTTCCTACACATTTGGAACTTTCTTTTGTCATTTCCATTCTTCTAGTAAAATTGTATGTACTGTGATTCTATTCTGCATTTCTCAAATAATAAATGAAGTCAAACACTTTTCATGTTTATGGGGCAAGTGGACTGCTTATCTTGTGATGTGACTGGCAAGTCTCTTACCTATTTTTCAATGCATTTGTTCACCTAATCCAAAAAGGTTTTTTTTTTTTTTTTTTAATATATTCTTGACATGAGTCATCTCTCAGACATAGTATCATCAATATTGTCACATCTTCTTGTAGTCTGTCCATTTTTCTTCTGCTATCTTACCGGTTGGTGAAGACAAAACAAAAATTAATACACTCAGCCTCTTTCTGTATTATTTAAGGAAGCTTTTGCTATCCCAAGATCATTAAAATTTTCTCCTATGATTTTTTTCTCAATCCTTTATTTTTTGCCTTTTATATTTAATGCAATCTGTCCTTGAGACAAAAGCTTTAAATCTGTTACAAATGACAAAGTGAGGTATGGAGATTTAAACATTAAATAGAAAATTAAAGAAGAGGTTAAACTGTGGTCTTCTGCTGTGCTTATCTACAAACACTGCTTTGTCTACTGACCTTGTAAAGTCTTCCCTGATAACTTCAAAGTCGAATGGGTCTTTCCCTTTCTCAGCCACAACATTTCTCAATTCCACTCATGAGGTGTACTTTTAACAATTGTAGATATTATATGCATTTGCATGTGTTGCCTTCCCGCCTGGATTGTTAGACTCTGTTATCAATGGCTGCTTCATCATACATCTCTATGGGATTTTCAGAATTAGCCCAACTTAAAACTGTTTCTATTTATTACATGATTGCTAAAAGAAAGGGAAATAACCATTAATTTCTCTGCTTTACACATATAGTTCACATGGCAACAATACTTGCTATATGACTCAAAAAAATCATGAAAAACATTACAAATAACAATCTTTTGGCATAAAAAAAGATCTGAGAAAACAAAAATCTTTCTTTTTCATGGAAAGACATTTTATTTTACTTTATTTCTAAAATTTATTTATTTATTTATTTATTTTTGGCCGTGCTGGATCTTCATTGCTGCCTGTGAGCTTTCTCTAGTTGCAGTGAGCAAGAGCTATTCTCTAATGTGAAGATTTCTCATTTGATGGCTTCTCTTGTTGTGGAACATGGGCTCTAGGGCACATGTATTTCAACAGCTGGGCTCCACAGTTGTAGCTTGAGGGCTCTAGAGCACAGGCTCAGCAGTTGTGGTACACAAGCTTTGTTGTCCTGCAGCATGTGGAATCTTCCTAGACCAGGGATCGAACCCTTGTCCCTTGTGTTGACAGGCAGATTAATAACCAATGGACCTCAAGGGAAGTCTGGAAAGGCATTTTATTTTAAATATAGCTGTCTGTACATGTCAATCCCCAAACCCCAATTTAGCCTTCCCCTCGACTCTTCCCCTTTGGTAACCATAAGTTTGTTCTCTAAAGATACTGATCATAACAGAGCATTCACTTTAGAGATGTGATGAGAGACAAGCAAGGAATAAGAATCCCAATGGCCAATAGAACTATTATATAATTGACTTCTTTAAGCTCTAAGCCCATCAGACCAAATCAAAGTAGTGCATATATTCAGCCTCCTCTATGTCTCATGTACTTAAATTTTTCAAGACAATATATATCTCAGAGAATCACTTGGGGCCCATATTTTGTCACACATGACAAGGAAATATATCAATCATGTGGATATTAGCTACATAAATGACAAAACAATACTTTATTAGTACTGCTTCTGCTGCTGCTGCGTCGCTTCAGTCGTGTCTGACTCTGTGTGACCCCATAAATGGCAGCCCACCAGGCTCCCTCTTCCCTGGGATTCTCCAGGCACGAACACTAGAGTGAGTTGTCATTTCCTTCTCCAATGCATGAAAGTGAGAAGTGAAACTGAAGTCGCTCAGTCGTGTCTGACTCTTAGCGACCCCATGGACTGAAGCGCACCAGGCTCCTCTGTCCATGCGATTTTCCAGGCAAGAATGCTGGAGTGGGGTGCTATTGCCTTCTCCGTTATTAGCACTAATCTGTGACTATTCAGTACCTCATCAGTAACACATAATTGCATTCCAGTTAGTGGTGGCTAAGAAAGCAGGCTCTCTAACCTAAAGTAACCAAAATTTATAATTCACTTCTTATATAAACAAAGCTTTTTTTCTTTTTTTTTTCCCCCTCCACCTTTTGACCTTGTACCTTAAAATACTCTTACTTTTAGACAATCAAGAATATCTGTGTTTTTGGAGTTTTGCATAGGAAGTTATGGACAATTAAAAAGATCCATTTCCATTCTCTAAGAGTAAAATGCTATCTCATGTCCTTCTTTAGTTATGTCAGGAGCATTTTTTTAGCACTTAGAAAAAGTTGTGCTGTTAAGATAAAGTGTGATTTTAACACATTTGAATAAATTAGAAGAACATATGTATTTTCGGAGAAATTGATAGAAGTGTTTGAAACACAAAGAGCTACACAATTGTTTTTTAAATGGATGTTAGAAGATTTCGTTACAAGGCAAGATCAAGTTTGATTTTTACCTAATGAACCTGAACTTTCTGCCAGTATGAGTCATTTCAGCAGCACACCTGAATTCACAGAGTACGACCACATCAGTTTCTGATAGATTAGTAGGCAATGAGAGTACTCAGCCTTGATTAAGCTGGGAGATTGCAAATTCCTGATCTTGATATCGAACTCTGTTTCTTATAGGAAAATCATTCTACTCTATAAAAGGATGAGATAGTATTTTAATTAAGTGCTCAAAACAGCTAATTTATAGCTAAAGCTTAATATATACCATGAAGATTTCTATTTTATATATTTACTTTCAAAAATATCTCCAAAGCAATGTTTTTCAAAGTGGTTTGCTTAGTTTTGAGAAGTGGTTTTCATATCTTAAAAAAGTAAAAACACAACAAGATTCATTTTATCTTAAAGGTATGATAAATCTTTAGGTATTTACCCTAGTCTGGACAACAATTTTGATTTTTCACTGTAATTTTTTGTTGAGATTTTTTTCAGCTGTCACAACCATATAAGACTGATAATTCTTTGTAACTAAGTCCTGCTGCTGCTGCTGCTGCTAAGTTGCTTCAGTCGTGTCCGACTCTGTGCGACCCCATAGATGGCAGCCCACCAGGCTCCTCCATCCCTGGGATCCTCCAGACAAGAACATTGGAGTGGGTTGCCATTTCCTTCTCCAATGCAGGAAAGTGAAAAGTGAAAGTGAAGTCACTCAGTTGTGTCCGACTCTTAGCGACCCCATGGACCACAGCCCACCAGGCTCCCCTGTCCATGGGATTGTCCAGGCAAGAGTACTGGAGTGGGTTGCCATTGCCTTCTCCAGTAACTAAGTCCAATACACTTTAATTTCTCCAGCCCTTGAGAACAAAGGGTTACTCTCTAGTGAAGAAGAAGGCAAATGGGAAACACTGGAAGAACTTGCTATTAGTGAGTGATTATTATTGCTATTAGTGATTATTATTATATTTTAATTTCAAGCATGAGCTCAAAAAGGAGTCATTGTGACTGGCTTATGATTACTTTCTGTAAAAGTCTGCATCTTACTCATTTTTATCTCCACAAGACTCAACACAGCATCTACCATCTGAGTAGGAACTAAAAAAAAAAAAAAAAAAAATGCTTCTAAGATATTTTTGCATTGTGAATGCCTAGAAGTTTAAGTGCTGCTTATCTAAGACCTACTTTATTCTATTTTCATTATATTTGAAATTTGTAATTGTGGAAAGAAAAGGGTACCCATGGATTTTACAGTACCTACAGCCCAGTAGGGCTATGGTGCTTACACCACCTACCCCACTCTTGGATATGTACAGCCACTCAGGCATATGCATCCTATGGATAGCCCACTGATGTCAGTTATACCCAGGCTCAGAGGAATGCAGCCTATGGGCAGACCACATATGCAACTTCCTATGGGGAGCCTCCCAATGGATATTCTACTTGAACTGCACCCTCCACAAGGGTATTGTCAGCCTGTCCAGTATATGGTACTGCTGCTTATGATACAATCACTGTTACAGATATTACCAACCAGGCCTCTTATGCAGCTTATTCTGCATATGACACCTAGCTTGCTCAGCTATGGACAGCAGAGTAGCTACTATGGTCAACGAAGCAACTATGAGCAGCAGCCACCCACTAGTTACCCTTCATCCCCCAATGGATCCTATAGCCAGGTTCCAAGGCAATATAGGCAACACAGTGGCAGCTATGGGCTACACAATTCATTCCACACAACCACCCCAAGAGCACCCCACTCTCGTTTACAAGCAGGAGTCTGGAGGATGTTCCTGCCCAGAAGAGAACTGGAGAATGAGTGACCTGGTTTACCTGGGCAGAGGAAAATGGAGATTTGATTGTGGAAGTATGAGCAGAGGTGGGCAGGGAGGAAGATGAGGTAGAATGGTTGCTAGAGAGTGAGGTGGCTTCAATAAGCTTGGTGGACACATGGATGAAGGACAAGATCTTGATTTAGTCCCACTGTAGGTCAAGATGAAGACTCTGGTGACAGTTCAGTTTATGTTTAAGGACAGATTAAATGCCAGTGTGACATTAGATGATCTGGCAGACTTCTTTAAGCAGTGCAGAACTGTTAAAATTAAGGACTGGACAACCCATGATTCATGTCTACTTGGACAAACAAACAGGAAAACCCAAAGATTATGATGCTACAGTGTCTTATAAAGATCTGCCAAAATTGCTGTAGAGTGGTTTGATGGGGAAATTTTTAAGAGATTCTCTTGCAAAAAGGAAGCTTCCAATGAACAACATGTGGGAAGGAATGACACATTGTGAAGACAGATGGATGCCACTACCTCCTGAGGAGGTCCAGGGGCCTTGGAGGTCCTGAAGAACCCATGGATCACATGGAAGGTTGTGGAGTAGACAAAGAACCTTCTCACACAAGGCCCTGGGGTTTCCAAGGGAACCCATTTTGAGGAGGATACTGGAAGTGCCCTGATTCAGGGTGTGGAAGACAGAACTTCATCCAGAGTGCAACCAGTCTAAGGCCCCAAAACCCAAACACTTCCACCCGACATCTTTCCAACTCCTAGGTAGTGAATGTAGCAGGGGTGGCTCTGGTGGTAGGTGGGAAAGAAAAGGTAACATCATGGACCCTGGTGGTTCCAGTTCAGTTCAGTTCAGTCACTCAGTTGTGTCCGACTCTTTGTGACCCATGGACTACAGCATGCCAGGCCTCCCTGTCCATCACCAACTCCCGGAGTTTACTCCAACTTATGTCCATTGAGTCAGTGATGCCATCCAACCATCCCATCCTCTGTCGTCCTGTTCTCCTCCTGCCTTCAAAATTTCCCAGCATCAAAGTCTTTTCAAATGAATCAGTTCTTCACATCAGTTGGCCAAAGTATTAGAGTTTCAGCTTCAGCATCAGTTCTTCCAGTGAACAATCAGGACTGATTTCCTCTAGGATGGACAGGGTGGATCTTCTTGCAGCCCAAGGGACTCTCAAAAGTCTTCTGCAACACCACAGTTCAAAAGCATCAACTATTCAGCACTCAGCTTTCTTTATAGTCCAACTCTCGCATCCATACATGACCACTGGGAAAACCATGGCTTTGACTAAATGGGCTTTTGATGGCAAAGTAATATCTCTGCTTTTTAATATGATGTCTAGGTTCATCATAAATTTTCTTCCAAGGAGCAAGCGTCTTTTAATTTCATGGGTGAAGTCACCATCTGCAGTGATTTTGGAGCCCAGAAAAATAAAGTCAGCCATTGTTTCCACTGTTTCCCCATCTATTTGCCATGAAGTGATGGGACCAGATGTCATGATCTTAGTTTTCTGAATGTTGAGCTTTAAACCAACTTTTTCACTCCCCTCTTTCACTTTTATCAAGAGGCTCTTTAGTTTTTCACTTTCTGATATAAGGGTGGTGTCATCTGCATATCTGAGGTTATTGATATTTCTCCCAGCAATCTTGATTCCAGCTTGTGCTTCATCCAGCCCAGCATTTCTCATGATGTGCCTTGCATATAAGTTAAATAAGCAGGGTGACAATATACAGCCTTGACATACTCCTTTCCAAATTCAGAACCAATCTGTTGTTCCATGTCTAGTTCTAACTGTTGCTTCCTGACCTGTATACAGATTTCTCAGGAGGCAATAAGGTGGTCTGTTATTCACATCTCTTGAAGAATATTCCCACAGTTTGTTGTGATCCACACAGTCAAAGACTTTGATTTAGTCAATAAAGGAGAAGTAGATGTCTTTCTGGAGAAGGCAATGGCACCCCACTCCAGTACTCTTGCCTGGAAAATCCCATGGATGGAGAAGCCTGGTAGGCTGCAGTCCATGGGGTCGCAAAGAGTCAGACACGACTGAGTGACTTCAATTTCACTTTTCACTTTCATACATTGGAGAAGGAAATGGCAACCCACTCCAGTATTCTTGCCTGGAGAATCCTAGGGATGGGGGAGCCAGGGAGCTGCCGTCTATGGGGTTGCACAGAGTCGGACATGAC
The DNA here is from genome assembly GCF_000754665.1 of Bison bison bison. Taxonomy (NCBI): domain Eukaryota; kingdom Metazoa; phylum Chordata; class Mammalia; order Artiodactyla; family Bovidae; genus Bison; species Bison bison. The sequence continues at coordinate 61,314 of NW_011492757.1, forward strand.
TGAAGCGACTTAACAGCAACAGCAAGAGATGTCTTTCTGGAATTCTCTTTCTTTGTTGATTATCAAACGGATGTTGGCTATTTGATCTTTGGTTCCTCTGCCTTTTCTAAAACCAGCTTGAACATCTGGAAGTTCACAGTTCACATTTTCTTGAAGCCTGGCTTGGAGAATTTTGAGCATTACTTTACTAGTATGTGAGATGAGTGCAATTGTGAGGTAGTTTGAGCATTCTTTAGCATTGCCTTTCTTTGGGATTATAATGAAAACTGACCTTTTCCAGTCCTATGGCCACTGCTGAGTTTTCCAAATTTGCTGGCATATTGAGTACAGCACTTTCACAACATCATCTTTTAGGATTTGAAATAGCTCAGCTGGAATTCTATCACCTTCACTATCTTTATTGGCAGTGATGCATCTTCAGGCCCACCAACTTGAATTCACATTCCAGGATGTTTAGCTCTAGTTGAGTGATCACACCATTGTCATTATCTGGGTTTTAAAGATCTTTTTTGTATAGTTCTGTGTATTCTTGTCACCTCTTCTTAATATCTTCTGCTTCTATTAGGTCCATACCATTTCTGTCCTTTGTTGAACCCATCTTTGCATGAAATTTTCCCTTGGTTTCTCTAGTTTTCTTGAAGAGATCTCTAGACATTCCCATTCTATTGTTTTCCTCTATTTCTTTGCATTGATCACAAAGGAAGGCTTTCCTATCTCTCTCTGCTATTCTTTGGAATTCTGCATTCAAATGGGTATATCTTTCCTTTTCTCCTTTGCCTTTTGCTTCTCTTCTTTCCTGAGCTATTTGTAAGGCTTTCTCAGACAACCGTTTTGCCTTTTTGCACTTATTTTCCTTGGGGATGGTCTTGATCCCTGCCTTCTGTACAATGTCACAAACCTCTGTCCGTAGTTCTTCAGGCTCTCTATCAGATCTAATCCCTTGAATCTATTTGGGACTTCCACTGTATAATCATAAGGGATTTGATTTAGGTCATAACTGAATTGTCTAGTGGTTTTCCCTACTTTCTTCAATTTAAGTCTGAAGTTTGAAATAAGGAGTTTATGATCTAAGCCACAGTCACCTCCCAGTCTTTTTCTTGCTGACTGTGTAGCATTTCTTCATCTCTGGCTGCAAGGAATATAATCAATCTGATTTCAGTGTTGACCATCTGGTGATGTCCATATGTAGAGTCTTCTCTTGTGTTGTTGGAAGAGGGTGTTTGCTGTGACCAGTGTATTCTCTTGGCACAACTCTATTAGCCTTTGCCCTGCTTCATTTTGTACTCCAAGGCCAAGTTTATCTGTTACTCTAGATATTTCTTGACTTCCTACTTTTTCATTCCAGTCCCCTATAATGCAAAGGACATCTTTTTTGGGGTGTTAATTATAGAAGGTCTTGTGGGTCTTCATAGAATGATTCAACTTCAACTTCTTCAGCATTACTAGTCAGGGCATAGACTTAGATTACTGTGATATTGAATGGTTTGTTTTGTAAATGAACAGAGATGATTCTGTCATTTTTGAGACTGCATCAAAGTACTATATTTCAGACTTTTTTGTTGACTATGATAACTACTCCATTTCTTCTAAGGTATTCTTGCCTGCAGTAGTAGATATAATGGTCATCTGAGTTCAATTCAACCATTCCAATCCATTTCAGTTCGCTGATTCCTAAGATGTCAATGTGCACTCTTGCTATCCCTGTTTGACCACTTCCAATTTACCTTGATTCAAGGTTCCTATGCCATATTGCTCTTTACAGCATCGGACTTTACTTCCATCACCAGTCACATCCACAACTGGGTGTTATTTTTGCTTTGGCTCCGTCTCTTCACTCTTTCTGGAGTTATTTCTCCACTGATCTCCAGTAGCATATTGGGCACCCACTGCCCTGGGGAGTTCATCTTTCAGTGTTCTATCTTTTTGCCTTTTCATGTTGTCCATAGGGTTCTCACTAAAATGGGTTTGCCATACTTTTCTCCAGTGGATCACGTTTTGTCAGAACTTTCCACCATGACCCGTCTGTCTTGGGTGGCCCTACAGGGCATGGCTCATAGTTTCTTTGAGTTAGACAAGGCTGTGGGTCTGTGTCATCAGATTGGTTAGTTTCTTGTGAATGTGGTTTTCAGTCTGTCTGCTCTCTGATGGAGAAGGATAAGAGGCTTATGGAAGTTTCCTGATGGGAGAGACCGATCTAGAAGGAAATGGGGTCTTGCTCTGAATGGGTAGGGCCATGTTCAGTAAATCTTTAATCCAATTTTCTGTTGAAAAGTATGGCTGTGTTCCCACCCTTTTATTTACCTGGGGTGGAACTATGGTGGAGGTAATGAAGATAATGGTGACCTCCTTCAAAAGGACCCATGTAGGCACTGCTGCACTCAGTGCTCCCAGCCCTGCAGCAGGCCACCGCCAACCCACCCCTCCACCGGAAACTCCTGGACACTTATGGGCAAGTCTGGATCAGTTTCTTGTGTGGTCACTGCTCCTTTCTCCTGGGTCCTGGTGCACACAAGGTTCTGTTGTTGTTGGCAAAGAGTTTGTTTCCCAGTCCTGTGTAAGTTTTGGCATCTCTATGGTGGTTCCAGTGGAATGTTAAGAGGTTGCTGTTGGGACATTAAACATGGTGGCTTTAGTGGAAGAAAATAAGGTGATCTTGGGTGACCCCTAGGAACTTAGATGCAATAGAGGAGTGGTAGAAGAGGCAGGTGTGGAGGACCTGGAAAAATGGCTAAAGGTGAGCACCACAGGAATGCAGACACCAGTCCCACTGGACACAGAGACCCTGCAGAACTGCACTGACTACCAGATTTATTTTTTAAACCAGAAAATGTTTTGAATTACAATTCCATATTTACATTATTAGTCACAACATTATGATTATTCCTTGTCTGTTGTTGTTCAGTCACCAAATCATGTTTGACTTTTTGAAACCCCATGAACTGCAGAATACCAGGCTTCCCTGTTCTTCACTGTCTCTGGAATTAGATCAAATTCATGTCCATTGAGCTGGTGAGGCTATCCAACCATCTCATCATTTGCCTCCCTCTTCTCCTTTTACCTTCAATCTTTCCCAGCATCAGGGTCTTTTCTAATGAGTCAGTTCTTCGCATCACATGGCCAAAGTATTGGAGTTTCAGCTTCAGCATCATCCTTCCAATGAATATTCAGGGTTGATTTCCTTTCTGATTGACTGTCTTTGATCTCCTTGCTATCCAAGGGACTCTCAACAGTCTTCTCTAGCACCACAACTCAAAAGCATCAGTTTTTCAGTGCTCAGCCTTCTTTATCATCCAACACTCACGGCCATACACAACTATTGGAAAAATCATAGCTTTGACTATACAGACCTTTGTTGGCAAAGTTATGTCTTTGCTTTTTAATATACTGTCTAAATTTCCTTTTATGGAATTTGCCACCGCAGTGATTTTGGTGCCCTCCCCAAAAATAAAATATGTCACTGCTTCCACATTTTCCCCTTTTATTTGCCATGAAGTGAAGGGACCAGATGACATGTTCATAGTCTTTTGGAAGCTGAGTTTTAAGTTAGGTTTTTACTCTCTGCCTTTACTCTAATCAAGAAGTTTCTTATTTCCTCTTCACTTTCTACAATTAGAGTAGTCCTCTGCGTATCTGAGGTTGTTGTTATTTCTTTAAGCAATCTTGATTCCAGCTTGTGATTCACCCAGCCTGGCAATCCACAAGATGCATTCTGCATAGAAGCTAAATAATCAAAGTGATCATATGCAGCCTTGCTGTACTCCTTTCCCAATTTTGAACCAGTCAGTTGTTCCATGCCTCTTTCTAACTGTTGCTTCTTGACCTGCATAGAGATTTCTCAGGAGACAGATAAGGTAATGTGGTATTCCCATCTCTTTAAGAATTTTCCAAAGTTTATTGTGATCCACACAGTCAAAGGGTTTAGCATTGTCAATGAAGCAGAAGTAGATGTTTTTTTTTTTTTTCTGGAATTCCGTTGTTTTCTCTGTGATCCATCGAATGTTAACAATTTGATTTCTGGTTCCTCTTCCTTTTCTAAATCCAGTTTGTACATCTGAAAGTTCTCAGTTCACATACTATTGAAACATAGCTTGAAGGATTTGGGGCATAAACTTACTAGTATGAGAAATGAGTCCTTGTCTGTACTTTAGTATTTTTCTCCATTTGTGAAGAAACATTAAATAAGTTAAGTAGTAGTGTATGTTTGTTTGTTTTTTTCCTTCTTCTTCTTTTAAAGATGATTGTTTATGTGAAATTAAACAATGGAAACCCCTTGTGAGCATGCTCATTATCACTGTGGAGAAACAAGAGTGCTTCTAATTGTAAAAATGTTCATACTTGTGATTTGTTAAAAATAAAATTTCAAAGTTTTATAAACAAGCAAAACAAAACAAAACAAATAAATGTGTAGCTGTGCTCAATCATGGGTTCACAAGAGGCTTGGGGCTCAACCCCAAAGACTCTGATTGAGTCTTGGGTAAAGCCTGGGGAGATTTTAATGTTCAGTAGGCTTGAAAACCATTACTGTCCAAGTGCAATGGTTCTCAGATTGTCAAGTACATAGAAGTCATCTATGTACTGCAAAATATTTGCTGCAAAATAAAATTCTCCTTGAAAAGCAAATTTGAATTTAGGCAGTCTAAAAGTGAGACTAACACTTTTTTTTAATATAAAGGCTCAAATAGTGATGTTGCTGAGGGTAGCTATTCATTCTGGTTTGTTTAGCATGTTGTTGCTGTTGTTTATTGGTTAAGTCATTTCCAGCTCTTTTACAGCCCCATGGACTATTGCCCACCAGGCTCTTCTGCCTATGGGAATTCCCCAGCAAGAATACTGGAGTGAGAAGTCATTTCCTTCTCCAGGGGATATTCCTGACCCAAGAATCAAATTTGTGTCCTATATTGACAGGTGGATTATTTACCACCAAAAGCCCCCTTGTCTAGTGTATAGGGGTTTAACTATCAAACTAAGACTATTCTGGTAAATTGGGATAGTTGATATGCTTAGTTATAGGTCCATGAACCACACTGTATATCATAAGACCCCAAGTCAGAGGTTTTCAAACTGTGGTGTGCTTCAGAATCACCTTAAAGTCTTAGATGATACCTACACCCAAAACTTTTCCTTCTCTAGGTCTGGGGAGTTGTTCTGAGACTTTACATTTAGTAAAAGTACCTAGATGATGCCAATATTGCTAGTATAAGGACCACATGAAATAGTCATAATTTCTGTTTGCTGCAAATTAAAATTGCCTACAGAGTTTTTAAACTACTGATGCCTGGACCTTGTCCACACAGATTGTTTTGTGGACCCAAAAACTCATTGTATATGATTTGTGATTTTAAAATTCATTCCAAGTAATTTCCATGTTCAATCCAGACTGAGATTTATGGTGAATACATACATTACAATTATTCACAGTTCAAATACAAATTTATTTTTGTTTATTTAACATTTATGTTTATTTATGTCACTCTCTGTTCTATGAATGCAATATCATGCACGACTGAACAAAGATGAAATTCTGGATACATATCATGTTATTTCTTTTCCTGGATATTCTTATTTACTAAATTAAAAAAAAATGTGAATAAGATTCATAACATTCCCTCTTTGGAGTAGGTTGTATCTCTGTCATACTTTTAGCCACAAATCTTTGAAGACAAGTAGGACAAGAACTGCCCTCCTGGAACAAAGCCTATCTTTCCTCTTTGGCTTACTTTCCCCCGCTTCTCCTCTTTTCTTCTGAAACTTTTCCTTCTTTTAACAGATGGTTTCTCTCTGCCTCTCTCTCCCTCTCTCCTTTCTCTCTCCTTTAAACTGGCTTTGTCACAATTACCACCACCACCATGTATGCATGTGTGCTAAGTTGCTTCAGCTATATCAGTCTGTATGCAAACCTATGAACTATAGCCTGTCAGGCTCCTCTGTCCATGGGATTCTCCAGGAAAGAATACTGGAGTGGGTTGCTATGCCCTCTGCATAAAAATGAACAATTTCTAAAATCCATTTCCCTGATGTGGTTTCCTGTTCCCTGAGAGAAACTCTACTTACATCTTTTAACTGTTTCTTGTGATATTTACTGTTATACTTCTCAGAAATAACTCATACTGCTATCTGAGAATAAACACAATACATTGAATTTTTATGCAGATGATAAGAATTTAACTTTTTATATACTGCTACTCACAAATAAATCATTACTTTCCCTACTATCCTTTCAATATATTTGTGTTATTCTTTTAGGATTAAACCAATATTCAATATATGTTATTATGAGCATAATTTATTCACAGTTGAATCACAACTCATACACAATTATTTTTTCCTTTCTGTAAAATTTTTGTTTTCCCTGGTGTTCATAATTGCCTTTTTGTTTGTTTGTGGGCTTATTTTTCTACATATACATAACTATTTCATCTCCAAATACTCGTACACAAATATACTTGTATGAAAGTAAAAAAAAAAAAAAAAGTGAAAATGTTAGTTACTCAGTTGTGTTCAACTCTTTGCCACCCCATGGTTTGTAGCCCACCAGGCTTCTCTGTCCATGGAATTCTCCAGGCAAGAATATTGGAGTGGGGAGCCATTCTCTTATCCAGGGGATCTTCCTGACCCAAGGATCGAACCTGGGTCTCCCACATTGCAGGCATATTCTTTACTATCTGAGTAGCTATTTTAGAATTTTCTCTTTTCTTGTTTTGTTAATTTACTGTTCATGAGTTGCTTATTTTAAGGATCACTTGTCCTTTGTTCCAGTCTCAACTGGAGTCCTGTCAACCTGTAGCCATTGTTTGGTTGAAGCATATACTTGAGTAGTTTTCTGAGATAATGTGTGAAAGGTAAATTTTATTTTGGATGATGCTGTGTGAAATGCTGATGTATGGCAAGGGCCATAACAATGTTGTAAAGCAATTATTGTTCAATTAAAATAAATAAATAAAAATTTAAAAATTAGGCTTATTTATTTATAAGGAATATGATTCTAGGTTGATTCTAAATGTTTCTTTGTAGGAGTTGTTTCTTATCATGATGAGTTTTTGATGAATTAGTGGGGAAGCCGGCGATCTCCCTAACTCCTCTGCCATCTTCCTGTCAGTCTCTGACTATGCTTTTCTCTAAAAATTTTAGAGTTTTTGGTCTTAAAGTTAGGTCTTTAATCCATTTTGAGTTTATCTTTGTGTATAGTTTTAGGTAGTGTTCTAATTTCATTCTTTTACATGCAGCTGTCCAGTTTTTCCAGTAACACTTATTGAAAAGACTCTTTTTTCCCTATTATGTATTCTTGGCTCCTTTGTCAAAAATAAGGTATCCATAGGTGTGTGAGCTTATCTCTAGGCTTTCTGTCTTGTTCCATTGGTTCATATTTCTGTTTTAGTGCCTGTACCATGCAGTCTTGATGACTATAGCTTTATAGTGTAGACTAAAATCAGGAAGGTTGATTCCTCCAGCTCCATGCTTCTTTCTCAAGTTTGTTTTAGATATTCAGGGTCTTTTCTGTTTCCAGACATTTTTTTTTTCTTTTTCGTAAATCACACGGTTTATTCCCCTTACATATTTCCACCTTTGTATTAGCCTTCTGTGGTGCTGTGGAGTTTTCCTCTTTGTGTTTCTTGTCAAAAAAATATATTTTTTTAAAGATTTTTTCCCTCTTTTTCACCTTTTTTCCCCCCCCTTGAGGAGGTTATTTTATTTTGTTTTTAATATAGTCAACTGTTTTACCTATAGTTCTTTACCATCTGTAGCTATTCCTGAATATATATAATTTTTTTCCACATGCATATATTTTTCTTTGTTTTTCTATTTTATCTTTTCTTTCTTTTTTAGTCCCCCATTCCACCCCCTCCTTTTATCTTTTCCCTCCTTTCTCTTCTTTTATTCTCTCTTTTTTCCTTCTCCATTTTATCCTCCACTCATATTTTCTCACTGAGTAAGTCAAATTGTTGAGCTCTCTTTGCTATATTCCACAGTTGGCCCTCTGCTAATGCTCAGATTTCCAGATTGAACATTATCTAACTCTTCTTTTAATTGGTTGATATCACTCTGGTTTTTCTTGCTCACTAAGTCAATCTCCTGTACTCATATTTAGAACACTTTGGTTATAACTGCATGTGTGGAAGTGTGCATATATGTTCCATTATTTCCATAATTACCTTGGAATTGATCTCCCCCTAGAACACAGGCACAAGTCACCCCTAATAAGAAATTAGCACAGACCACCCAACCAACATTTCCCTCCAAAGGCAAAAACCAAAGGGAAGAAATAATACAATGCTAAAGCCTGAGAAAAGGAGACCTCAAGTGTCTCCTTGAGAGCAGCAAGTGAAAAAAAAAAAAAAAAAAGGAGCAAGTGGGAAAAAAAAAAAGGAGCAAGTGAAAAAAAAAATTATGAAGAGACAGAGAAATACAACACAAATGAAAGAGCAAGGTAGACACTCACAAGACTAAATAAAGAAAGAGGAAATAAGCAATCTCCCTGAAAGAGAATTCAGAATAATGATAGTAAAGTTGCTCTAAAGATTGAAAATAGAATGGAGAAAAGGCAATAATTATTTAATACAATCATCAAGGACATAGAAGAAATAAAGAATAAGCAAAAAGAGATGAATAACACAATCACTGAAATTAAAAACACTCTAGAAGGAACCAATAGCAGAATAACTGAGGTAGAGGAACAGACAAGTGAGCTGGAGTAGAAAATGGTGGCAGTAACTGCTGAAGAGCAGAATAAAGTAAAAGGAATGAAAAGAATTGAGGATAGCCTTGGAGACATTTGGGACAATAGTAAGCACAACAAAGTTTGAGTTATAGGGGTCCCAGAGGAAGAAGAAAAAAACAAAGACACTGAGAAAATTTTTGAAGTAATTATAGTTGAAAACTTCCCCAACATGTGAAAGGAAATAGTCAACCAAGTTCAAGAAGCACATGACAACTCAAAACCTATGGGATTCAGCAAAAACAGTTCTAAGAGGGAAGTTTATAGCGATACAATCATACCTCAAGAAACAAGAAAAGCATTGAATAAACAGTTTAACTCTACATCTAAATCAGCTGGAAAAAGAAGGAAAAAGAACCCCAAAGTCAGCAAAAGGAAAGACAGCATAAAATTCAAAGCAGAAACAAGTGAAAAAGAAGTGAAGAAAATAATAGAAAAGATTAATAAAACTAAAGGCTTGTTCTTTGAGAATATAAACAAAATTGACAAACCACTAGCCAGACTCTTCAAGAAAAAAAGGGAGAAAAATCAAATCACAAAATTAGAATTGAAAAAAAAATTACAACAAATAACACAAAAATACAAGGTATCATAAAAGAGTATTATGAGCAACTATATGCTAATAAAATGGACAACCTAGAGGAAATGGACAGATTCTTAGAAAAGGTCAACCTCCAAAGACTGAACCCAGAAGAAATAGAAAACCTGAACAACCCAGTTGCAAACACTGAAATTGAAACAGTTATCAAAAATCTTCCAAAAAAACAAAAGCCCACGGCCAGATGGCTTCACAGGAGAATTCTATCAAACATTTAGAGATGAGCCAATGCTTATATTTCTGAAACTCTTCCAAAAAAACTGCAGAAAAAGGAACACATCCAAATTCATTCTATGAAACGACCATCACTCTGATACCAAAACAAGGCAAAGACAACAGGAAAAAAGAAAATTACAGGCCAATATCTGATGAATATAGATGCAAAAATCCTCAACAAAATTCTAGCAAACAGAATTCAACAGGATGTTAAAAAAAGCTCATAAGCCATGATCAAGTCGGGTTTATTCCAGGGATGCAAGGATTCTTCGATATACACAAATTAATCAACATGATAAACCATATTAACAAATAGAAAGATAAAAACCATATGATCATTTAAATAGATGTGAAAATGACTTTGACAAAATTCAGCATCCATTTATGATATAAAACACTTCAAAAAATGGACATAGAAGAAAACCACCTCAGCATACTGCTACTGCTGCTAAGTCACTTCAGTCATGTCCAACTCTGTGTGACCCTATAGATGGCAGCCCACCAGGCTCCCCCATCCCTGGGGTTCTCCAGGCAAGAACACTGGAATGGGTTGCCATTTCCTTCACCGATGCATGAAAGTGAAAAGTGAAAGTGAAGTCCCTTAGTTGTGTCCGACTCTTCTAGACCCCATGGACTGCAGCCTACGAGGCTCTTCCACCCATGGGATTTTCCAGGCAAGAGTACAGGAGTGGCATGCCATTGCCTTCTCTGCACCTCAGCATAGTAAAGGCCATATATGAAAATCCTACAGCAAACATTATTCTCAATGGTGAAAGACTAAAAGCATTACCTCTAAAATCAGAAACAAGAGAAGGGTACCCACTCTCACCGCTATTATCCAGCATATTTTCGGAAGTCCTAGCTGCAGCAGTTAGAGAAGAAGAAGAAATTAAAGGAATCCAGATTGGAAAAGAAGTAAAACTCTCACTGTTTGCAGATGATATGATACTAGGCATAGAAAACCCAAAAGAAATCATCAGAAAATTGCTAGATTTGATCAGTGCATTTGGCAAAGTCACAGGATACAAGGACAATACACAGAAATCACTTGCACTCCTATATATTAGCAATAAAAAATCAGAAGAAGAAATTAAATAATTAATCCCATTCACCATTGCAACAAAAATAATAAAATATTTAGGAATAAATGTACCTAAGGAGACAAAATAATTGCATAGAGAAAACTATAATAAGTTGATGAAAGAAATCAAAGATGACATAAACAGATGGAGAGATATTCTTTGTTCCTGGATAGGAAGAATCAATATTGTAAAAATGAGGATACTACCAAATGCAATGTATACGATTCCTATCAAATTACCAATGGCATTTTTCTCAGAACTAGGACAAAAACATTCACAATTCATATGGAAACACAAAAGACCCTGAATAGCTAAAGCAGTCTTGAGAACAAAGAATGAGCTGGAGGAATCAATCTTCCTTACTTCAGACTATACTACAAAGCTACATCATCAGGAGAGTTTGGTACTGCAACAAACAAAAACAGAAATACAAAGCAATGTAACAAGATAGAGAACATACAGATAAACCTACACACCTATGGGTAACTTATTTTCGACAAAGGGGGAAAGAATATACAATGGGGCAAAGATAGCCTCTTCAATAAGTGGTGCTGGGAAAACTGAACAGCTATGTGTCAAAGAATGAAATCAGAACACTTCCTAATGCCATACACAATGATAAACTCAAAATGGAAATAACCACCCAAGTTGAAGAAAGAGTCCCAAACTGGATAAACCCAAGGAGAGGAGAAAGACGCCAAGATATATTAATCAAATTGAAAAAATTAAATGCAAAGAGAAATATAAGAGCAGCAAGGGAAAAGCAACAAATAATGTACATGGGTATCTCCATAAGGATGACAGCTGATCTTTCAATAGAAACTCTTCAGGCCAGAAGGGAATTTCAGGGTATATAAAGTGATGAAAGAGAAAAACCTACAACCAAGATTACTTACCCAACAAGGATCTCATTCACATTTGAAGAAGAAATCAAAAGCTTTACAGACCAGCAAAAGCTGAGATAATTCAGCACCACCAAATCAGCTATCCAACAAATGCTAAAGGATGTTCTTTAGACAGGAAACACAGTAAAGGTTTATAAAAATGAACCTCAAATCATTAAGTAAATGGTAACAGGATCATACTCATCAATAGTTACCTTAAACATAAATGGTTTAAATACTCCAACCAAAAGACAAAGAGTGACTATGTGGATCCAGATGCAAAACCCCTAGATATGCTGTCTACTAGAGACCTACCTCAAATCTAGAGATACATACAGATTGAAAGTGAGAAACTGGAAAAATATATTTCGTGCAAACGGAGACCAAAAGAAAATGGGAGTAGCAATACTCATATGAGATAAAATTAACTTTGAATTTGACAGTAGCACAGTAGTAGTGGCTGACTTTAATAATCAACTCACACTAATGGATAAATCAACAAAACAGAAAATTAACAAGGAAGCACAAGCATTAAATGATATATGGGCCAGTTGGACCTAATTGATATCTACAGGGAATTTCACCCCAAAACAATGGATTTCATCTTTTTCTGAAGTGCATACGGAGCGTACTCCAGGATAGACCATATTCTGGTCCACAAATCTAGCCTTGGTAAATTAAAAAAAAAAAAAAATAGTTGAAGTCATTTCAAGAATCTTTTCTGATCACAATGTGGTAAGATTAGATATCCACTACAGGGGAAAAAAGCTATATAAAACACAAACATATGGAGGTTAAACAACACTCTTTTGAATAGCCAATAGATCACTGAAGAAATTAAAAAGGAAATAAAAATATACATGGAAACAAATGATAATGAAAACACGATGAACCAAAACCCAGCAGAGTCAGTAAAAGTAGTGTTAAGAAGGAAGTCCATAGCAATACAAGCCCACCTCAAGAAACAAGAGAAATATCAAATAAACAACCTAAATGTACACCTAAAGCTAATGGAAAAAGAACAAAAACACCCAAAGTTAGTAGAAAGAAAAAAAAAATCATAAAAATCAGATCAGAAACAAGTGAGAAAGGAATGATGGAGACCATAGCAAAGATCACAAAACTAAAAGCTTGTTCTTTAAGAAGATAAACAAAATAAACAAACTATTAGCCAGACTCCTCAATAAAAATAGAGAGAAAATTCAAATCAATAAAATTAGAAATAAAAATGGAGAAATCATAATAGACAACACAGACATACAAAAGATCATAAAAGACTACTTTGAAGAACTATATGTCAATAAAATGGACAACTTGGAAGAAATGGACACGTTCTTAGAAAAGTATAACCTTTCAAAACTGAATCAGAAAGAAATACAAATTCTGAACAGACCAATTCCAAGCATAGAGACTGCAACTGCAAAAAAAATTTTTCCAACAAACAAAAGCCCAAGACCAGATTCCTTCAGAGATGAATTCAACCAAAAACTTAAGAAAATAGCTAACACCTATTTTACTCAAACTCCTTCAGAAAAATTCTAGAGGAAGAAAAACTCCCAAACTCATTCTGTAAGGCCACTGTCACCGTGATACCAAAACCGGACAAATATGCCATAAAAAAAGAAAACTGCAGGTCAATATCACTGATGAACATGGAAGCAAACATCCTTAACAAAATTCTAGCATATAACAACATATCAAAAAGATCATACATCATGACCAAGTGGGCTTTATCCCAGAGATGCAAAAATCCTTCAATATTTGCAAATCAATCAATGTGATACACCATATTAACAAACTGAAATATAAAAGCCATATGATTACCTCAATAGAAGCAGAGAAAGCTTTTGACAAAATTCAATACCCATTTATGATAAAAACTCCCAAGAAAGCAGGCTTAGAAGGAACATATCTTTACATAATAAAATCCATATATGAAAAAACCTGCAGCGAACCTTGTCCTCAATGGAGAACAATTGAAAGCATTTCCTCTAAAATCAGGAACAAGAAAAGGGTGCCCACTCACCAATACTGTTCAGCGTAGCTTTGGAGTTGCTAACCACAGCAATCCGAGAGGAGAAATAAAAATGAATCCAGATTGGAAAAGAAGTAAAACTCTCACTGCTTGCAGATTACATAATCCTCTACATAGAAAACCCTAAAGATGTCACCAGAAAATTACTAGAGTTAATCAATAAACATAGTAAAGTTGCAGGATATAAAATTAATACACAGAAATCCCTTCGATTCCTATACACCAGCAATGAAAAACAGAAAAAGAAAGAAACAATCCCATTCACCATTGCAACATAAAGAATTAAATACTTCAGAATAATTTTTCTTAAAGAAACAAAAGACCTGCATATAGAAAACTATAAAACACTGATGAAAGAAATCAAAGATGACACAAATAGATGGAGAAACATGCCATGTTCATGGATTGGAAGAATCAGTAGAGTGAAAATGAGTGTACTAGCAAAGCAATCTATAGATTCAACACACTCCCTATCAAACTACCAATGGTATTTTTTTTAAAGAATTAGAGCAAATACTTTCACAATTTGTGTGGAAACACATATAACCTCAAATAAACAAAGAATATTGAGAATATTCTTATTGAGAAATAAGAATGGAACTGGAGGAATCAACCTTCCTGACTTCAGATTATACTACAAAGCTACTTTCACCAAGACAGTATGGTATCGGCGCAAAGACAGAAATATAGATCAATGAAAAAAAAAAGATAGAAAGCCCAGAGATAAATCCAATGGACACCTTATCTTTGACAAAGGAGGCAAAAATATACAATGGAGAAAAAACAGCTTCTTCAACAAGTAGTGCTGGTAAATCTGGTCAACCATGTGTATAAGAATGAAACTAGGACACTTTGAAACACTATACACAAAACTATACACAAAAATAAACACAAAATGGATAAAAGATCTAAATGTAATGCCAGAAACTTTAAAACTCTTAGAGGAAAGCATAGGCAGAACACTCTCTGATATAAATCACAGCAAGATCCTCTATGACCCACTTCCTAAAGTAATGGAAATAGAAACAAAAATAAACAAATGAGGCCTAATTAAATTTAAAAGCTTTTGCACAATGAAGGAAACTATAAGAAGGTGAAAAGACAGCATTCAGAATGGGAGAAAATAACAACCCAAAGAAACAACTGTCAAAGAATTAATTTCTAATATATACAAGCAGCTCATGCAGCTTACCAGAAAAACGAACAAGCCAATCAAAAAGTCAGCAAAAGAACTAAACAGACATTTCTCCAAAGAAGACAGTCAGATGGCTAATAAACACATGAAAAGATGGACATCACTCATTATTAAAGTAATGCAAATCACGACCACAATGAGGTATCATCTTATACTGGTCAGAATGGCTGCTATCAAAAAGTCTGCTGCTGCTGCTGCTGCTAAACCACTTCAGTCATGTCCGACTCTGTGCGACTCCGTAAATGGCAGCCCACCGGGCTCCCCCGTTCCTGGGATTCTCCAGGCAAGAACACTGGAGTGGGTTGCCATTTTCTTCTCCAATGCATAAAAGTGAAAAGTGAAAGTGAAGTCGTTCAGTTGTGTTTGACTCTTAGCGACCCCATGGACTGCAGCCCACCAGGCTCCTCCATCCATGGGATTTTCCAGGCAAGAGTACTGGAGTGGGGTGCCATCGCCTTCTCTGATCAAAAAGTCTACAAACAATGAATTCTGGAGAGGTGTGGAGAAAAGGAAACTGTCTGACACTGTTGGTGGGAATGCAAAACGGTGCATCTACTATGTAGAACAGTGTGGAGAATACTTAAAACATGAAATAATTAAAAAAAATAAATTATACAAATATGGAAGTACTTCCAAAATTTTATAGATTCAATACATTATCTTTCAAAATATCAGTTGATGTTTTTACAGATATTGACAAGGTGACAAGCCCAAAGACAAGATGACCTTAAATTTTATATACACATCCACTGGATTCAAAAACAATTATGATCCTGGGGGGGGAAAAAAAAGGCTAGAAGACTCACAATGTGTGATTTCAAAACTTAGAAGTTATGATAATAAATATTATAAGTACAGACATACAGATAGAATATAATTAAGAATTCAGAAATAAATTTCATATTTGTGGTCAACTGACTTTTGACAAAGATTCTGTGACAAGTCAATGGAGAAAAAATAGTCTTTAAATAAGTAGAGGTGGGGAAACTGGATATCCATATGCAAGCACTGAAGTTGAACGATTTAATGACATCATACACAAAAATTGACTAAAAATGGATCATAGACCTAAATATAGGAGTTGAAATTTCAAAATTCTAGAAGAAAACAGGTGTAAGTCTTACAAATTTGAATTAGATAATAGCATCTTAGATAAGACATCAGAAGTACAAGGAACAAGAGAAAAATTAGATACTTCAGACTTTATGAAAATTTAAAACTTTTTGAATAAAATAATACTTTGTAAAGTGAAAAGACAACCCACATAATTGGAGAAAACATTTGCATATTCTATTTCTGTTAAGCTTTCTGAATATTTGAAGAATTATTACAACTCAACAATAATAAGGCAAACAATAAATTAGCAAAATATTTGAATAGACAATTCTACAAAGAAGATATGCAAGTGGCTAGTAACCACGTGAAAATATACATGCTCAACATGATCAATACTTATAGAAATGCAAGTCAAAACCACAGAGAACGTGCCTTGCCCATGAGTAGTTGTTTGACAGGCTGGGGCACTGGATCAATTGTCAGCCCAGGAAGATATCAGCAGTGACTACCTTTCTGTTTGTTGTAGGGCAAGAGAAGAGGAGCAGGGCAGAGCCTGCCCTTGGAGGCCAGATATTTCAGGGTATGGGAAGAAAATCACTGCACACTAGCTAGATGATGGTAAAGCCTACAGGAAAATTCCATGTTTAGGTTGTTAAGGAAAGGTAAATGAAAACTTTGCCATTCATTTGATACCTGAGTAACCTGTAAGTGAAGTTGAGAATTCACTAATAGTGCACAATGGCACGGTGAGGGTAGGGGGTGACTCTTGACCACCAAAAATAGTAATAGACTTTGACAGAAAGAAAAACTGAAACATGGAGTTATTGTGGACTCCAATTGAGACAACACAGTCACTAGAGCAAATTGTATACCCTCTTTCCAGCTTATAAGGTGGTACAGATGAGCATTTCAATGTTAAAATATGTGAGGGTCTTAGTGCTATACCTAAAGTGTTCCTTGTGTTGAATAAAGAAAATTGTCACCAAGAAAAAATCAAAACGCAAAAAACATAATAATGCACTAGCACTTCTTTCCTACTTGATGAATATATATATATAATTTATATATATACATGTATA
>NW_011492757.1:78271-118441 GCF_000754665.1 Bison bison bison
ATATATATATATATATATATATATATATAAAGGGAGCTAGTAGTTTTAGCAAGGATAATGAGAAATTAGAGCACTCTTACATTGCAGGTGAGAATGTATCACGGTGTGAATGCTTTGGAAAATAGTAGTTCCCAAAAATGTTAGATATAATATTGCCCAGTAATTATACTGACTAGTGTTTATTCAAGAGAAATGAAAGTGAAAATGTTTGCCCACATATAAACGTGTACACAAATGTTTATAGAAGCATTATTTATAATAGAAAAAAAGCAGAAAAACCTAAATGTCTGTAAACTGATAAACTGAGAATCAAAAGGTAGTGTATTCATACAATGGAATATTAACAGTCAGAAAAGGACTAAAACACTAATGCATGTGACAAGATGAATGGATCTTGGAAACATCAGATCCTTTAAAAGAACAGTTCTAGGTCGTCCTGTTTGGCAGTGTGATCATTGACCTCTTAACCTCATCCAATTGGACCAGAATAGGCAAATTACATAAGCAAGGTTAACTGAAAGCTGGCCAGCAACTTGTGATGTGACTATTGATTTGGTTTATTAGTAGTTACACTCATAGAAATTTAAGGTAAGAATGTCTTAAGATAGTAAGTTTAATTTACTTTCCAAGTTTAATCAATCAGGGTCTTGGATGAAATAGATGATACCCTCAAGTTAGAACCATTCAAGGAGGATTTACTAGAGTCAGAGAGGTGTGTGCAATGTTTGAGTGAGACAAAGAGGATATCTTTGGCAGAAGAAAGGATAGTGAGAATAGTACAAACTTACTAGAGCATAGGGCACAGTGAAAAATGTAAGGGAATGAGTCTCAAAAGTTTTCATAAGCATGGTATTGTGAGACATACATGCATTGAAAACTCTCTTAACAGATGTTAAATTTTTGAGGACTCCAGAATTGTTGTATGGTCTGAAAATGATATATCTACATTTTTTTTCTTTTTTTTTGTAGGATCAAGTACATGTCATTGGGCCCCTGACTTGAGTAAATTCCCACATATTCCTTTAAAGAAGCTGAACCTTTCTTCCCTTCTGAGATAAATACCAGAAAATTGCAATAATGAAATCTGTTTTCCTCTTCCAAACAGTAACCCTTGTTCCTTGCATCTCTTCTTTTCAATTTTTTTCTAGGATGATGGGGGCAAATGTGCATTTCCCTATTCCTCCAGCTAAGTACAGGAAAAGGGACAGCTTAGCAAGACAAACTTTTAGACAATACCCTCCACACTAGCAA
This sequence comes from Bison bison bison, assembly GCF_000754665.1. Lineage (NCBI taxonomy): Eukaryota > Metazoa > Chordata > Mammalia > Artiodactyla > Bovidae > Bison > Bison bison. Next base: position 79,523 of record NW_011492757.1, read on the forward strand.
AGCACCACAGCAAAAAGCTATAACTGAACCTGTATCCATTCCAGCAAAGGCTAGGTGGGAAACCTAAATTTCCCTTATCTGGTATACTGAGTTGTCCCAAAGTGATGTAAGGGAAATTGAATAGAGAACTGGAACTTTCATTCTGAAAGGACAGCCCCATGGTACAAAGGGAGTTTATATAAAGATTCTAGATTTCCATGCTGCCATGCACTATTGAGATGTTGCTCTTCTTTCCTGCTAGGGTGACGACAAGAGATATTTAATAGAGTAAGAACTTTGACTGCCACCAGGTGCTATTAAAGCCACCCATCCGTAGAGTCAGTAAAGCTAGGTGGGGAACAATGAGGCATCTCCAACCTTTACAAGCCAGGATGTATCACTAAAAGAATAATTGGGGACTAGAACTCCCATCCCTTTATAGCAGTAATGAGGAATCACTCCTCAGGTGTTGATAGAAGCCAGTTGAGAGACCTGGGCAGCTACTCCTACTTTTGCCTATATGGACCACCATAGTTAAACTCGGTGAACAGTGTACTTAACCAACTGGTAATTGTTTGTATGACCCAGGATCATGTGAGTCTAAGAAGAATATAGGAGCCTAAGTCAGAATTAAGTTTGAATTCTTTGAGGTCTCTTTAGATGGCTACTTACAGACAGTATCAGTTGGGTTTCCTCAGAGTAGAAGTCAGTGGGAAGAAGGAAGCATCATGCCTAGGACTGGCCATGGTAAAATTCACAATTTTAAAGTTGTTATGCTATGCTAAGTCACTTTAGTCGTGTCCGACTCTGTGTGACCCCATAGTTGGCAGTTAGCCGTATTTAATTGCTCACCTTCTTCATTAGCCTACAAGGCTACAAGTATAACCTTATTGGGGTACAGCCATTTTTCGTGACCAGACTTTCTTACTTAGTTATGTAGAACAGGGTTGAGAGTGGAAGAATCAGAAATCTTTTTGAGTTAACTTATAGAAGTTCATTCCACCTCATTATGACTCCAGTAATCTGAGGATAATAAGGTATCTGTTGAAAATCATGACAATTAATCTATTAAGTGGTTTTTAAGACATAATGAACACCACTATTAAAACATAGATGATCTGAAAAGCTGTAAACATGACACAATTTTTGCTTTAAGGAGTCAGCTGCTCAAGCTGAAACAGCGGCAAAGCGTCAACAGTTGCCTAGTTCAGTTCAGTTGCTCAGTCGTGTCCGACTCTTTGTGACTCCATGGACTGCAGCATGCCAGGCTTCCCTATCCATCACCAACTCCCAGAGATTGTTCAACCTCATGTCCATCAAGTCAGTGATGCCATCTAACCATCTCATCTTCTGTCATCCCCTTCTCCTCCTGCCTTCAATCTTTCCCAAAACCAGGGTCTTTTCCAATGATAGTTGCCAAAATATTCCACATGGTCAAATTTCCAGAAGCAGTCAGGGGCTCATCCAGTACAATATGGCCTTTGTTGCCCTAAGACAAATGGGATCATTGTTGGCAGAAGTCATAAGTTGACTTGCAGTTGTAATTTTTGCGTTAGAATCATATAGAGTCTTAATAGTGTTTCCCATCCATAATGGTGGATGTGCTACCATATCTGATTTGATGATCGCTTCAAGTAGAGATGGTAATGATTGGATAGTGCTGGCTTTATCAGCAACTGGATTGTAGTTAGTTTCCTCAGAGAATGGGTTTTGCTTACTGTGGAATCTACCCTAGTGATTCAGAATTTCCAATTTGCAGCAGTGATTTATTTCTGCAAATTGTGACCTCTCTCCTCTCAGTGATCATTGTCTTGCACTCCTGGTTACTGAATGTATGAAACTGTCATTTCCTACATTTTGTTCAGTTTTTAGTTTTTCTGAACAGAAGGGTAAATCCATCCCCTTTTACTCCATCATGTCCAAATATGGAAACTCACTTCTCTTTCTTAGTTGAAGAAGTAAGAAGATGTTTCTTAAAAGATCCTTCCTCTAGGAGAAAAATAATGGCCAAGGTGATTGGAGGTTGAAGAGAGAAACAACATAGAATATCCAGATATAAAAATTGTTCAAGGCACTGATATGTTCTTTTGTTCTATTTTTAGGGACATCTTAACCATCATGTGAGAATTTAGGCTGCCAAGTTCTATCCCTAATTCTTAAAATGATAAACCAAAGAGACATGCTCAAAATTTTTCAGGGGGTGGAGAGTTTCACCAGTAACATTACAAGATGCTTCTATGAGTATGAGCTTATTGACCCCCTCTTCATCCTGCCTTTCACATGCTTTTCTTGGCAAATATCCTCTCTTTGCACTGAGTTTAATTAATTACATTCTGAGCAGGGAGCAGTCTCAGCATCCCAGCACAGATTGATGGACCACAGACTGAAGATATAAATGACTAATGAATATATCCATTTTATTAATTGGATTTTCCCATATAACGTCCAGCCAAATCCTTTTCAGGGCAAAGGGAAGGCGAAAACATATGCCAGTAGCTCACTAACATTTTCCTTACAACCACTGGCTCTTCCCTTTGACAACTATGTTTGTAAATAGTCACATCTAAACACAGATCTCATCTCTGTCTATGTTTTAAAGTTCATCTGTTCAACATCATTTCATTTTTGGAACTGTTCCCAATAATTAGTATAAAACAAATGTCTCACTATAATTTTAAGTAGTGAGACACTTTATCTAGTTGTTTTTATATGGATTTTCTACATTTCACTCATCTTTTGAGCAGTTTTCATTTCTCAAAATTAAAATGTAAGATGTATGCCTGTGAAGGGCTTTTTTTTTTTTTTTAAAGATCTAAGTCAGTGAGATCGAAAGAGGAACAAGAAAGGTAACTAGTGGACACTGAGGACCTTTTTACTTATAACAACCTCTCCACTTGGGATTGTGCATTGAGTGTCTCATTCAACAACCTTGTGATGTAGCTGCTATTGTTCTGAATTAATAGGTGAAGAAATATGAACCAAGAAAAAGACCAAGATCTGTGCATAGGATTTGCTCAATTCTCCAAATTTAAAACTTTTTCTTATATTCTTCTTTTTTGCAAATTAACTATGTAAAATCAAGCAGAGATTATACTGCTGTATTTTATTTTATATATGCTTATTTAAACACTACTAGGGTTTCATTCTTATGATAAAATTATAAGCAATTCAAAACACTAAAATGTGGTATTTTTAAAAATATAAAATATTGTTTTTTGAGTAACCAATAATTTTGAGTTTTGTGTTACATACATATATTCAAATACACATGGAAGTTGTGGTGGTTTAGTTGCTAAGTCATGTCTGACTTTTGCAACCTCGTGAAATGTAGCTTGCTAGGCTCCTCTGTCCATGAGATTTCCCAGGTAAGAATACTGGAGTGGATTGCCATTTCCTTCTACTCAAATATACATATTACTTTGTATTTTGGTAACTGTTATATGACATGTATTATATTCTTCATGTATTATAGTCTTCAACTTATTTTTTTAATTTAAAATTAATCTTTTTTTTTCTCTGTTAAACATGATATCAGATCAGATCAGATCAGTCGCTCAGTCGTGTCCGACTCTTTGCGACCCCATGAATCGCAGCATGCCAGGCCTTAATTGCTGCATGGTATTCTGTTGTGTGCTACAGCTTAACTTTTTAATCATTCACTGCTTTATGTTATATACATACATATGTATATATATATATATATAGTTTTATATTTTTATATATTTATATATATATTATATATTTATATATTTATTTATATAAATAATACTAAAACCAACATCCATATAATTACATCTTTTCATATGTGCAAATGTATAATTCATTTTCTTTCTCTATTTGGCCATTTTCCTCTTTTAATTTAGGAGATTGTAGTTTAATTAGCAAATGCACTATCCAGTAACATTGCCAGCTTTACCTCATCTTTCTAAAGCATTTAAATGATCTTCTCTCTATTCCAGAACTTTTTGGGTTGACTGATATTGGCAGTCAGATAACAAACTCCTGATTCACAGCCATTCAGGTCTTAAAATTATTGGATGTTCCAGTATTCACATTGTGAGAGCAGGTTCATAGAGTTATAGAAATTAAGAGATTGAAATGACCTTTTGGCTCAACTGTTTCACACACCTGCCAGCACAAGGTTCTCCTTTATAATATACATTATTAATAGCATGAACTGGAATATATTTCTTTAGAATTAGTTCTTCCACTCAAACAAAAAGGAAAAAGTCTTCCATAAGAAGAGGCATTCACCCAAACGAGGGATTTCATCACATTAAAAATAAGGATATAGTTTTACTGCAATTTTAAAAAAATTATGTTGAATCATGCTATTTAGCTTGATTTAAAATGCTCTTTATCAGTACAATTTCTATTTTTCTCAGAACACTATTCCATTACTTAAAACTTATTACCAACAGAAAAAGTAATTCACCTCAAAAGTAAATTTTCTAATATTCCTAACTGGAGAAGTTTGATAGCTGAGAGAATGGGCCACATTCTGATTTCAAGAATAACCACTTAAAGTAAGAATAATACTGCCAAAATTGAGGTGCCACTCTCCTTAAACACAAATATACAATTTAATAATATATAGGTTTTGTTAAATTTAGGTAAGACAAAAATGTTCAGTTCTCAAGACATTGTCTAGCACACACTCAACAAACGTTTTTTTTTTTTTTTTTCCTCATCTCATTCATTCAATCTTCCTTATCACCTAAATTAATGTTCAATTATTTGTCTTAGATGTTCATTCATTTATTTATAATATACTGAGTTCCAACATTATTATGGTAAACAATACTGGTATAGTAAATGGAGATGGCGACTAACTAAAGGTTAGTTTGTTTTGTTCTTTTGGAAATTAGAATCTATTTGGGAAATCAGTTATTAATCAAGGAATCACACACAAAAATAAAAAATAAACTACTGTAGGTGAAAGAAATAGGTAGCATGAGAGTACAGAGAGATTAATTTGTATAGTCAGAGCAAGACACCTGAATGATGAATCTAAGGTGGAAAAGGGAGGAGAGGAAAGGCAAGAGTATCCCATCATGGAAAGAGAATACAATGAAAATTATAAGACACTGATGAAAGAAATCAAAGAACATACGCAGATTGAGAAATTTTTCTCTGTTCCTGGGTAGGTAGAATCAATATTATGAAAAGGATTATGCTATCAAATGCAATCTACAGATTCAAAGAGATCCCTATCAACTTACCAATGGTATTTTCCCAAGAACTGGGACAAAAAACTTCACAATTCATATGAAAGGGAACACAAAAGACCCTGAATAGCCAAAGCAGTCTTGAGATAGAAGAATGGAGCTGGAGGAATCAATCTTCCTGACTTCAGACAATACTAGAAAGCTATAGTCATCAAGACAATATGGTACTGGCACAAAAATAGAAATATAGACCACTGGGACAAGGTAGAAAGCCCAGAAATAAACCCATGCACTTATGGGTACTTTATTTTTGACAAAGGAGGAAAGAATATACAATGGGGAAAAGAAAGCTTCTTCAATAAGTGGTGCTGGGGAAACTGGACAGCTACATGTAAACAAATGAAATTAGAACACTTTCTAATACCATACACAAAGATAAGCTCAAAATGTATTAAAGACCTAAATGTAAGACCAGAAACTATAAAACTCTTAGAGGAAAACATAGGCAGAACACTCAATGGCATAAATCAAAGCAAGATCCTCTATGACCCACCTCCCAGAGTAATGGAAATAAAAACAAAAGCAAACAAGTGGGACCTGATTAAACTTAAAAGCTTTTGCTCAGCAAAGGAAGCTATAAGCAAGGTGAAATGAAAAGCCACTGATAAAGGATTAATTTCCAAAATATACAAACAGCGCATACAACTCAATACCAGAAAAACAAACAACCCAATCAAAAAGTGGGAAAAACACCTAAACAGACATTTTTCCAAAGAAGACACATAGATGGCTAACAAACACATGAAAAGATGTTTGACATTGCTCATTATTAAAGAAATACAAATCAAAACTACAATGAGCTATAACCTCACACCAGTCAGAATGGCCATCATCAATAAGTCTACTAATAATAAATGCTGGACACAGTGTAGAGAAAAGGGAACACTCTTGCACCGTTGGTGGGAATGTAAATTGATACAGCCACTATGGAAGATGGCATGGAGATTCCTTAAAAAACTAGGAATAAAACCACCATATGACCCAGCAACCCCACTCCTAGGCATATACCCTGAGGAAACCAAATTGAAAAAGACACATGTATCCCATTGTACTGCAGCAGTATTTACAATAGCTAGAACATGAAAACAACCTAGAAGTCCATCGGTTGATGAATGGATAAAGAAGTTGTTGTACGTATACACAATGGAATATTATTCAGCCATAAAAAAGAACCCATTTGAGTCAGTTCTAATGAGGTGGATAAAGCTAGAGCCCATTTTACAGAGTGAAATAAGTCAGAAAGAGAAAGATAAATATTGTATTCTAATGCATATATATGAATATAGAAAATGGTACTGAAGAATTTATTTACAGGGCAGACATAGAGAATAGACTTATGAACATGGGGAGAAGGGAGGAGAGGGTGAGATATATGGAGAGAGTAACATAGAAACTTACATTTCCATATGTAAAATAGATAACCAACAGGAATTTTCTGTATGTTTTAGGAAACTCGGACAGGGGTTCTGTATCTATCTAGAGGGGTGGGGTGGGGAGGGAGATGGGAGGGAGGTTCAAAAGGGAGGGGTATGTTTACCTATGGCTGATTCATGTTGAGTTTGACAGAAAAAAAAAATTCTGTAAAGCAATCTTCCTTCAATTAAAAAATAAATATATTTTTTTAAGAGAAAACAATATCAGGACTAAAATATTCAGTAGCTAAAATGAAAGACACACTAGACAGAATGAACAGCATTCTAAGTGATACAAAAGAGTGCATAAGTGATATGGAAGACAGAATAATGGAAATTATTCAGTCAGGACAGCAGAATAAAAAACCGTTAAAAAACGAAAGCAATATAAGAGATCAGCTGAGCGCCGAAGAATTGATGCTTTTGAACTGTGGTGTTGGAGAAGACTCTTGAGAGTCCCTTGGACTGTAAGGAAATTCAACCAGTCCATTCTGAAGGAGATCAGCCCTGGGATTTCTTTGGAAGGAATGATGCTAAAGCTAAAAGTCCAGAACTTTGGCCACCTCATGCGAAGAGTTGACTCATTGGAAAAGACTCTGATGCTGGGAGGGATTGGGGGCAGGAGAAGAAGGGGACGACAGAGGATGAGATGGCTGGATGGCATCACTGACCTGATGGACGTGAGTCTGAGTGAACTCCAGGAGTTGGTGATGGACAGGGAGGCCTGGCGTGCTGCGATTCATGGGGTCCTAAAGAGTTGGACACGACTGAGCGACTGAACTGAACTGAACTGAAGGAATAACATTAAACTTTCCAAAATTCACATTTTAAGGGTGCCAGAAGAAAGAGAAGGATGACAAAACTCTACTTGAGGAAATAAAACTGAACACTTTTCAAACGAAGAAGACAGCAGGCATCCAGATTCATGAGGCACAGAACATTTGAAACAGCATCAACTGTAACAATGAAACGAACCCAAATATTGAAATTATGCCAATGGCAACAATATGGGTGGACCTAGACGCTGTTACTTTTATCGAAATAAGTCAGACAAAGACAAAGATTGTATGCTATGTCTTATATGTAGAATCTAAAATAATAATGCCAACTGACATATATGCAAAAGAAAAACATACTGATAGATACAGAAAACAAACTTTTGATTATCAAATGGGAGGGGGACAGTGAAGTGATAAATTAAGGGTAGGGAATTAGGAGATACAAACTACTATGTACAAAATTAGGAGATACAAGCTACTATGTACAAAATGGATAATCAAAAAGGATATACTGCATAGTACACAGTGTTATAGACATTACCTTGTAATACCTTTTAATGAAGTATAATCTACCAACAATACTGAATCATTATGGTATACAAGTGAAACTAATACTGTAAATCAACTGTACTTCTATAAATACTGGAGAGGGTATGAAGGAAAGAGAATCCTCCTATACTGTTGATGGAAAATTGATAATCACTATGGAGAAGAGTATGGAGTTTCCATAAGAAACTAAAGCTAGAGCTTCCATGTGATCCAAAAAGCCTACTCCTGGGCATATATTCAAAGAAAAACATGGTTTGAAAAGATACATGCAACCCAATAGTAGCACTATTTACAATAGCCAAGACATGAAAGCAACCTAAATGCTTGACAGATGCTTTCACTGACAGATTAAAGGATAAAGGAGATGTAATACATGCATATAATGGAATACTACTGAGCCATTAATGAGAATGAAATAACGTCATTTGCAACAACACGGATGAACCTAGATATTGTCATACTATGTGAAGTAAGCCAGACAAAGGCAAATACCATCCAATAGTGCTTATATGTGGAATCTAATACAAATGAACTTATTTACAAAACAGAAACAGATTCACAGACATAGAAAACAAATTTATGGTTACCAAAGGGAAAAGTGGGAGAGATAAATCACGAGTTTGAGATTGTCAGGTACAAGCTAGTGTGTATACAACTGGTAAACAACAAGTTTTATTGTTTAGCAGAGGGAACTATATTCAATCTCATAATAAACTATAATGGAAAATAATTTAAAAATACAATATTACATTTAGAACATGACGTACACTATGGTTATAGATAGTAAATGACTTTTCCATAAATTTTGTAATATGTTAAATATACTTTTATTTAAGCTGAACCTTTCTCATTTTCTCATAAACCTCTCTTACTAATAAACTGCATATATACTCTGCCTAGTGGATATTCCTGCAACTATTATAGTAAAAGTATCACCATTGCCCAGCAGACACTCTCACATTTCTATTTTATCAACATAATGCAAGCTCTCCTACATAAAACATATACTCCTTATAATTTTACTCAACTGTCTTCTAAGAATAGCAATACTTTTCTCATAACATTTCAAATATTTGTTTCATAGAATTATAAATTGCTATTGGTGAATGATAATATCTAAAGGAGAGAATGACATAGGAATTTAATTTGCTCTCTCCTGGTCCTTGCTAGCAATATCCAGTCAACCCTGTGCAGTGTTGTTCTGAGTCTTCCTGAATTCTCACATATGGTGATCCCATTAAAGTTCTGTGTTCATGTTCCAAAACCACAAGTCAGGACTGGCTAAATAATGAGCAGAGAGTTGTAAAAAAAAAAGTTATGTATATATAGTAAAGTGTTCTAGCAAACTCAAAAGCCTGATCTCTTCTGTGTGTATCCTCTCTAACTGACATTACTTTCTTGTATTGGCCACACACTCATGTTGAAAATGATAGCAAATACTTTCCTATAGAGTTGCACCATTTAAAATTCCCCTCAACAGTGTTCCAATTTCTCCACATTCTCACTTACACTAACTGACTTATGTTTATTTATTGTTTTATAATAACCATTCCTGATCGGTATGAAGTGATATCTAAATATGGTTTTGATTTGTATTTCCCTGATGATTAGTGATGTTGAGCATTTTCTTCACATACAGTATTAAAGTTCATAAAAAATTAAAAATTAAACTTCCATATGAGATAGCAATCCTTTTTTAGGGTATATATCCAAAATAATTGAAATCATAATCTTAGAGATGTCTGTACTCCCATGTTCATCACAGAACTATTCACAATACCCAAGATGTGGAAACAATCCATGTTCACTGATAATGAATGAATGAAGAAAATAAAATAAACAAATGGGATCTAATTAAAATTAAAAGCTTCTGCACAACAAAAGAAACTATAAGCAAGGTGAAAAGACAGCCTTCAGAATGGGAGATAATAATAGCAAATGAAGCAACTGACAAACAACTAATCTCAAAAATATGCAAGCAACTCCTGCAGCTCAATTCCAGAAAGGTAAACGACCCAATCAAAAAATGGGCCAAATAACTAAATAGACATTTCTCCAAAGAAGACATACAGATGGCTAACAAACACATGAAAAGATGCTCAACGTCACTCATTATGAGAGAAATGCAAATCAAAACCACAATGAGGTACCATTTCATGCCAGTCAGAATGGCTGTGATCCAAAAGTTTACAAGCAATAAATGCTGGAGAGGATGTGGAGAAAAGGGAACCCTCTTACACTGTTGGTGGGAATGCAAACTAGTACAGCCACTATGGAGAACAGTGTGGAGATTCCTTAAAAAACTGGAACTAGAACTGCCTTATGATCCAGCAATCCCACTGCTGGGCATACACACCAAGGAAACCAGAATTGAAAAGGACACATGTACCCCAATGTTCATCGCAGCACTGTTTGTAATAGCCAAGACATGGAAGCAACCTAGATGCCCATCAGCAGATGAATGGATAAGAAAGCAGTGGTACATATACACAATGGAGTATTACTCAGCCATTAAAAAGAATACATTTGAATCAGTTCTAATGAGGTGGATGAAACTGGAGCCTATTATACAGAGTGAAGTAAGCCAGAAAGAAAAACACCAATACAGTATACTAACGCATATATATGGAATTTAGAAAGATGGTAACGACAACTCTGTATGTGAGACAGCAAAAGAGACACAGATGTATAGAACAGTCTTTTGGAGTCTGTGGTAGAGGGAGGGGGAGGATGATTTGGGAGAATGGTATTAAAACATGTACAATATCATATAAAAACAAATTGCCAGTCCAGGTTCGATGCAGGATACAGGCAGTTTGGGGCTGGTGCACTGGGATGACTCAGAGGGATGGTATGGGGAGGGAGGTGCATGGGGAACACTTGTACAGGATGTTCAGGATGGGGAACACTAGTACACTCATGGTGGATGTATGTTTATGTATGGGAAAACCAATACAATATTGTAAAGTAAAAAATAATAATAAAAACAAAATAAGTAAAAGAAAATATGTATACAAAAAAAGTATATATACATACAGCATAATACTATTTCTTCTTAAAATAAGAAAAATTTGCAATATGTAGCAATATATATGTAATGAGAACATTATGCTAAGTGAAATAAGGTAATCAGAGAAAGACAAATACACATGATCCTACTCATATATGTTATCTAAAATAATCAAACATATTGAATCAAAGAGTGGAATAATGTTTGCAGGGCTGGTAAAAGGGGAAGTATGGAGTCAAAGGGCATACAGTTTCTCCCCAGGTGGCGCTACTGGTAAAGAACCCATTTGCCAATGCAGGAGACATAAGAGACACAGATTCCATCCATGGGTCAGGTAGATCCCCTGAAAGAGGGCATGGTAACCCACTCCAGTATTCTTGCCTGGAGAATCCCATGGACAGAGGAACCTGGACGACTACAGCCCATAGGGTCATGAAGAGACAGACAATGAAGTAACTGAGAATGCACACAAGCAGAATGAATATCCTCTAGAGATCTACTGTACAACATTACACCTGTAGTCAGCAATAATATATTGCACACGTTAAAGTTTGTTAAGAGGGTAAATGCCATGCTAAGTGTTATTACCATATTAAAATAAAATAAAGGATAACACATAAAGAAAGGGGAAATCATGGCAATCCATAGTTTCTTTTTCTTTCAATCCTGTCCCGCTTCTCAGTAAACTGAATAAAGAGTGTTTAGAACATGTGTTTCAGAAATTCAATAAAAACAATTTTGAACAGTGTTTCTACTTTTAAGGTAGAATAAATTTTAACCATGTTCAAACTGAAAGTTGTTGATGATTCTTCATGCAAGTAAAATGGTTTTAGAATTGTATAAAACTGGCATTTTATAATATGATGATAAACAATAAAATACATGCTAATAATTTAAAATTTTAATTTTCCCTAACTTGTAATATAATTATAATTAATTTTTTTTATTTTGCAAAATTTTAATTCACAAGCATTAATAAGAAATAAAGCAGGTACCTCACATTCCCTTTTATGTGATTTCCCAAATGATAACATTTTGCAAAATTATAGTGCAGTATCATAAGCTGGATATTGATATTGGTACCATCAAGATACTGAACATTTATCAGTTCAGTTCAGTCGCTCAATCATGTCCAATTCTTTGCGACCCCATGGACTTCAGCACGCCAGGCCTCCCTGTCAATCACCAACACCTGGAGTCTACTCAAACTCATGTCCATCGAGTTGGTGATGCCATCCAGCCATCTCATCCTCTGTCGTCCCCTTCTCCTCCTGCCCCCAATTCCTCCCAGCATCAGGGTCTTTTACAATGAGTCAACTCTTCACATGAAGTGGCCAAAGTACTGGAGTTTCAACTTCAGCATCAGTCCTTCCAATGATAACCCAGGACTGAGCTCCTTTAGGATGGACTGGTTGGACCTCCTTGCAGTCCAAGGGACTCGCAAGAGTCTTCTCCTTAGCCTCCAATTAAAATAAATAAATTTATATTAAAAAAAGAAAAAATAAAATAAAAAGATTCTTCTCCAACACCACAGTTCAAAAGCATCAATTCTTCGGCGCTCCGCCTTCTTCGCAGTCCAACTCTCACATCCATACATGACTACTGGAAAAACCATAGCCTTGACTAGACGGACCTTTGTTGGCAAAGTAATGTCTCTGCTTTTGAATATGCTATCTAGGTTGGACATAACTTTCCTTCCAAGGAGTAAGCGTCTTTTGATTTCATGGCTGCAATCACCATCTGCAGTGATTTTAGAGCCCAAAAAAATAAAGTCTGACACTGTTTCCACTGTTTCCCCATCTATCTGCCATGAAATAATGGGACCAGATGCCATGATCGTAGTTTCTGAAAGTTAAGCTTTAAACCAACTTTTTCACTCTCCTTTTTTTTTCTTTAAATATTTAGTAGAATTTGTCAGTAAAACCATCTGGTCCTGGACTTTTGTTTGTTGGGAGGTTTTTTATTTCAGATGTAGTTTCCTTGCTAGTAACTGATCTGTTCAGTTTCTATTTCTTCATCAATCAGTCTTGGTAGGTTGTGTATTTTTCAGAATTTACCCATTTCTTCTTGATTGCCCAACGTAATTTTGGGCATATTGTTGTTCTTAGTTTCATCAAGAGGCTTTTTAGTTCCTCTTCACTTTCTGCCATAAGGGTGGTGTCATCTGCCTATCTGAGGTTACTGATATTTCTCCTGGTAATCTTGATTCCAGCTTTTGCTTCTTCCAGCCCAGCGTTTCTCATGATGTACTCTGGGTAGGAGTTAAATAAGCAGAGTGACAATATACAGCCTTGACGTTCTCCTTTTCCTATTTGGAACAAGTCTGTTGTTCCATGTCCAGTTCTAACTATTGCTTCCTGACCTGCATATAGGTTTCTCAAGAGGCAGGTCAGGTGGTCTGGTATTCCAATCTCTTTCAGAATTTCCACAGTTTATTGTGTAAGTTGTCACATATATATGTATAAATTATTGTAGTATTCACTTATTATACTTTTGACTTTTGGAGGGTCTGTAATTATGTCTTGTTTCATTCCTAATATTGAGAATTAGTATTATGTTATGATACTATGATTCTACTGAATCCTTCTGTTTTATCTGGCCTCTGGAGTCTGTTGAAATCTGAAGGATTATTTCTCATTACCATCGAGTGGGGTTGGGGGTTCTGATTTCCCATAAATATCTCCATTGACATAATGGGAGCTGTTACTTATAAACTAAAAGTGTTGAAACTCCAGGTCCCCACTTGGTTTTCTCTAAAGTCACTTTGTTGGGGGCTGGAGGACACCTTTTTTTCTCCCTGTGAGTGTAGAGATCCAGGTTACCCAGTGGACTTTCACTGGAATGGGTGAGATTGAGGCCACAGTTATTTCTATGCATTTGGCTGATGCTGAGAAGTTATTGTTTAAATTTTTTTCGTCTGACTAGGCTGCCTTTTTTCTTATCCTCCTGTGAGCAGAGACAAGAGTTTTTTTGTTTGTTTGTTTTTGTTTTTAATCTGAGACCACTGGGATACCTGAGTGGCTGGTTCCTTCAGATCAAGTCTTAGGTACATAAGATGAAAAGAAAAGCTAGATAATCAGCACAATGTCTTTCCCAGGTCTCTAAGTATCTAGCCAGTCTGTCTTCTCTCTACATTTCATACTGTGTTTGTGACTGTTTTATATAGTCATGTCCAGGGTTTTCAGTTGTGCTTAACAAGCATAGGGAAAAGTATATTTACTCTATCTTTCTGGAAGCAGAATTTTACTATATTTTTGTGGTAATTTTTTATGGAAAAATTACATATTATACCTTTAACAGAACTTTATTCTTTATGTAGCTAGCTCTGCCTGGGTGTTTGACATGAAAGTAGGAGATTTCAGTAAGTGTTCAATATGTCATTTTGAATTTGAAGTCCTGTGGTATTAAAAAAAAAAAAAAGTTGATTACATCACTCTCTCTTTTTAAGATTATCCAATATTTTTGATCACTTTAAGGACAATACTAAATTATTTAAGAAGATCTATACGGTTTTACATGGTCAGGAGTCTGGCCCCCTCTAGCTTCATTTAGCATCTTTTGCTCATTACTCTTTCCTCTCCAATCATCACTCTCTACCTCCCAGGTTAAGTTTATTTCTAGATAGACTACAACTGGGGGAAACTGACTGTTCAGGGGAGTAGGAGAAAAAATAGCCAGAGCAAACAGCAAATGCAAAAGTTCTGGTTTTATTTTGCTGTTAATGTGATTTAAAAAAAAAAAATCTAAAAACATAGATAATGGTATTATTAACATTCTGGGAAAGATTGAGGTTGATCAGGTTGCTTTGGAGGGACTCAGAGAAAGAAAAAGACTGAAAAATTAGGGAAGAAAAAAATATATATATATTCTATACAAGAAGAGATGTGAAGTAGAAAATGTTTCATATGAGAGAGGAACTCTATTTTTATAAAGTTCTATATATCCTTGTGGTTCTTTTGAGGGATCAAAGATATTGAGCATAATGTCTGACACATTGTCTTCAGTATTATAGTGACCTGCAGAGCTAAGAAATCTCTATTTCCAGAAGTTGACTAGAAATAGTACTGAGGGAAGACACTTCTTCAAACAACTAATGATTTCTTGATTTCCCTTTTACATGGAAAAAAGAATTTTTGACCATTAAAAATATTAGAGTATCTGTGACATAAATTCCATTTATTATAGCTTTCAAATAAGTCTATAACCTAAGTGAAAGTGCTTGTTTTCCTAAGAAATCTTATTAATGGACAAATTACAAATATAAAGTATATGTTGTATGTCTCCCAGACACTTAACTATTCCTAAGGTTTATTTGCACATTTATTATTTAAAATTTATAATATGTATTGCACATACTTTACTGAATTAAAGAGTATGTGTCACTATCAGATAAACATGAACATATTTAACTTTTCCATACTTCTTCCATAGTGCACAACATTTAACTGAAAAGTTTTCCATTTTCACTAAAGTTGTTCTGAACCAATTCAGAGAGACCAAATGATACACACAATATCCCTCTTGACTCATATTAATTTTGCATTATTTTTATCTTAATTACAGACAATATTCATAAAATTTTTATTGCGTGTTTTCAGCACAAAAACTTAAATACAATAAATTCTTGACGGAAACTATGAGAAAGATCTTTAGATTAGACGGTTTTGGATTAAGTTCCATTTGTCAATAGTGTATACATCAAGATAACTACAAAATCTACATCATGTGTGTACTTTAGCAAAAATTTATTATTGGGTCCATGTCCAATACAGTCAACAGGAACTGTAGCCATTGTGGTATTCAGGTACCTGGGATGATGAAAGTGCCACTTTGTCACAATAGCAAATGATGCACCATCTCCTAATTCATTCACCCAAATGTAATCTCAAGTATATTACCTCTACTTAGGGAAAATGAGTTCAAGCTTTAACTAACTAGAAAAGAGGTAAATACTACAATTATACCTTATCACTATTGACAAACTATGAGTAACTTTTATTAGTTATATGGAAGAAAATAAAACTTAAGGAAGTAGAATAACATCTGAAGCCACACAACTAGGAAATAGAAAATTATTCAAGTGAACAATACTTGAAACTATAGTGTTATTTTTCTATATTGCAATAAAACCTAGAATTTCTGTAATAAGATGGGACAATCCTAGATTTCACCAAATTTGTTTCTCATCTCTCAGAGACAGCTTCCATTCATTGTCTGGTAAAAAGTATCATGAAAATCATAGTTTCATATTTTTCTGTGGTTTTTATTCATTTTGAGCACAAGGGTAAATCCAGTTAATGTTACTTCATATTGGTCATAAGTGACTGATATTAATATCATTTTTACAGCATTCTGGAAGTCTCTTTCTGTACCATGTGAATAGAATTTATTTTATAATGAATCAGGAGCCAATCAAAAACTTTTTAAGGTATGGAACATTTAAGGTATGTTCCATTTAAAATGGAACATTTTAAGAAATATAAGTCATTTTGCAGGCTTTAATTTGAATTTGAAAATAAGAGATGACAATTGTGTGTAAAATTAGGAATCAATTTATCATAAATTCACAATTTAGATAACTACATAATATTGTAAATTTCAAGTTTATATGTATTGGATCAATTCAATCAAACAAATGGGAATGATTAAATTTGAAACATTTTTTAAAATTATACAAATTTTCCTGGCATGGTAACTCTCTCAATATGTTTTTCTGAATAGACAATTAAGGACTTATGTGGAAAATTTTTTTTGGAATTTGATTTATTCATCTTTTCACCTTTTTTTTGTTGTTGTTTTTCAGTCACCAAGTCATGTCTGACTCTTTGAGACCCCATGGGTTGCAGCATGCCAGGCTTCTCTGTCCTTCACTGTCTCCTGGAGTTTGTTCAAATCCATGTTCATTGAGTTGGTGATGTCATTCAACCATCTTATTCTCTGGTACCCCGTTCTCCTCCTGCCCTCAATCATTTCCAGCATCAAGGTCTTTTCCAATGAGTTGGCTCTTTGCATCAGGTGACCAAAGTATTGGAGCTTTGGCTTCAGAATCATTCCTTCCAGTGAGTATTCAGGGTTGATTTCCTTTAGGATTGACTGAGAGGTTTGCTGTCAAGGTTTGCTCACCTTGCTATCCAAGGAACTCTCAAAGCATGAAGCAGGACTCTCAAAGATGGTGCTCTGGGACAGACAACCCAGAAGGAATGGGGGAGGCGGGAAGTAGGAGGGGTGTTCAGGACAGGGGAGCACATGCATGCCCATGGCTGATCCGTGCCAATGTGTCAGGGGCCACCATAGTGTTGTGAAGTGATTGTCTTCCAATTAAAATAAATAGAAAAAAATAAAGTCCTCTACAGTAGAACAATTTGAAAGCATCAGTTCTTCAGTGCTCTGCCTTCTTTATGGTCTGACTCTTACATCTGTATATGACTATTGAAAAAACCATAGCTTTGATTTTATGGACCTTTTTCAAAAAGTGTTGTCTCTGTTTTTTTTAATACATTGTCTAGATTTGTCATAGTTTTTCTTCCAAAGAGCAAGTGTCTTTTAATTTCATGGCTGTAATCACTGTCCACAGTGATTTCGGAGTCCAAAAAAATAAAATGTGTCACTGTTTCAATTTTTTCCCATTATTTGCCATGAAATGATGAAACCAGATACCATAATCTTAGTTTTTTTAAACATTGAGCTTTAAACCAGGTTTTTCAGCCTCCTATTTCACCTTTATCAAGAGGCTCTTAAGTTCCTCTTTGCTTTCTGCCATTAGGGTGGTATCATCTTGAATTCCGCCCCCTCCTCACCCCGCCTCTGGAATTCCATTGCTTTTTCTATGATCTGGTGAATGTCGGTAATTTGATCCCTAGTTCCTCTGCCTTTTCTAAATCCAACTTGTACCTCTGTAATTTCTTGGTCCATGTACCGTTGAAACTTAGTTTGAAGGATTTTGAGCATTACCTTGTTAGCATGTGAAATCAACAGAATTGAATGGTAGTTTGAACTTTCTTTGGCATTGCCCTTCTTTTGAATTGAAATGAAAACTCACATTTTCCAGTCCTGTGACCATTGCTAAGTTTTCCAAATTTGCTGGCATATTGAGTGCAGCACTGTCACAACATCATCTTTTAGGATTTTAAATAGCTCAACTGGAATTCCATCACATCCATAGTTCTTCAAGCACTCTGATCTAATCCCTTGAATATGTTTGTCACTTCCAATGTATAATCATATGGGATTTGATTTAGGTCACATCTGAATGGTAGAAGTCAATGGCAACCCACTCCAGTACTCTTGCCTGGAGAATCCCATGGATGGAGGAGCCTGGTGGGCTGCAGTCCATGGGTTCTCTATGAGTCTGTCACAACTGAGCGACTTCAGTTTCACTTTTCACTTCCATGCATTGGAGAAGGAAATGGCAACCCACTCCAGTGTTCTTGCCTGGAGAATCCCATGGATGGGGGAGCCAGGTGGGCTGCCGTCTATGGAGTCGCACAGAGTCGGACACGACTGAAGCGATTTAGCAGCAGCGGCGGCATATCTGAATAGCCTAGCTGGTTTTCCCTACTTTCTTCAATTTAAGTCTGAATTTTGCAATAACGAGCTCTGATCTGAGCCACAGCTCCAGGTCCTGTCTTTGTTGACTCTTTAGAGGTTCTCATTATTGACTTCAATGAATATAGTCAGTCCGATTTTTGGTATTGACCATGTGGTTGTGTTCATGTGTAGAATTGTCTCTTATGTTGTTGGAAAAGGATGTTTGCTATGACCAGAGTTTTCTCTTGGCAAAACTGTTAAACTTTATCTTGTCTCATTTTGTACTCCAAGGCCAAACTTGGCTATTACTCCAGGTATCTCTTGACTTCCTTCTTTTTCATTCAATCCCCTATGATGAATAGGGCATCTTTTGGGGTGTTAGTTCTAGAAGGTATTTTAGCTCTTCATAGACATGTTCAACTTCAGTTTCTTCTAACATAGTGGTTGGGGCATAGACTTCAATTACTGTGATATTGAATTGTTTGCCTTGGAAATGACCTGTGATCATTCTACTATTTTTGCACCCAAGTATTGCATTTCTAACTCTTTTGTTGTCTATGAGGGCTATTCCATATCTTCTAAGGTATTCTTGCCCATAGTGATTGATGTAATGGTCAATTTAATTAAATTTGCTCATTCCCTTATTTATTCTATTTTTCAACAGTTGCCTTAATCCTCTCCTTATTTTGAAATGCAAAACATCTTACAAGTCCTAGAAGAATCTTCTAGCTTGCATATTTGAGTCTTATGTTCAAAGTTAGTGGCTATCCTGGTGGTTCAGTTGGTAAAGAGTCCACCTGCAATGCAGGAGACCTGGGTTCAATCCATGGGTTGGGAAGATCCCCTGGAGAAGGAAATGACAACCCACTCCAGTATTATTGCCTGGGGACTTCCATGGACAGAGGAGTCTTGGGCTACAGTATGGGGTCACAATGCTCAAAGTTAAATTTGTCTTGCAGTCTAACACAGGTGGTGTTGATCCACTATTTGTAGATGTTATCTGTCACCTTAACATGTGGATCTGCTTTAAATGAAGTATATGAAAGTGTTTCATCTATTTTTTTTTTTAAGAGTCAGAATCATAATAGGCCAGAAGCATAAAAGTTCAAGTCATTCTGCCTAAATTCACATCTGAGCTCTTTCATACTAGCTTTGTGCATTCAGAGCAGCTATTTATCCCCTGTGTAGTTAACTTCTTACCTATAAACTGGAGATAACATACTTCCTTCTCTCATGGATTTGGTGTAAAGATGAAATGATTCAATACAGGTAAAGTACTTAGAAAAGTACTTACATAATAAGCATACAAAAATATCTGGCTATATTTTGTTAGCTGCAAAGCAGTTTTTTCCAGACAATTCTGCGAGTGCTTTAATGTTACAGTGATTATTTCAACTGGCTGGCTATTTAATTACCTTATATATATAGAGAGAGAAAAGTTCTTACATTATTAACCATTCAACAGTAACCCCAATAAAACTTTGTGATTAATAGAGATGAAGCTGAATCTTTCCAGTAATGTACACTCTTATCACCATAGGCAGGAAATATCTATGGAATAATAGTCACATAATGTATCATCTAATAATTATAAAATCAGTTTATTAAAGGCATTATAAAAGAAGTTGCTGTATTTTCTTCTTAAATATTTGCTGTATATTTATCAAAAATAAGAAGAAAAGTATTACTTTTGAGTCCTCCTGCTTAGGTCTATATGAGAAATATTTTCTACATGATGTTTCAAGGCTAAACTAAAATGCAACTATTTGAAGGTCTAGATAGGTCACTGTGAGTCAGAAGTGATGAAGGTCAATAATCCAGTAATCTCCTGAGGTCTGTTATAGTATTTTCTGAAATGTCTCTCAATAGTTGTTGTCTCTATTATCAGTAACTTGAAAGAAGAATGTTTCCATATGCCCAGAACACACAAAGTTTAAAAATTTACAATGTACCATAGATATCTTTTTATTTTAGAACTGCTGTTTGTAAAAATGAATCAAAAAGAAAGAAATCACAAATTAACTCTTTTGAATACATGTTCTTAAAGAAAGGAACTATAAGACTAACCTCTAAAACATCCATTCAAAGTTTTATGAGTCATTTTATTGCTATAGAAATTATTTTTAAATTCTAGAGATTAAAGACAATCACATCATCTTGGGTAGTTAGTCTTTCAGTGTTGTCTGACCCTTTGCAACCCCATGGACTGCAGCCCGTCAGGGTCCTCTGACCACGGGTATTCTCCAGGCAAGAATACTGCAAAGGATTGCCATACCCTCTTTCAGGGGATCTTTCCAAACCAGGGACTGAATCCAGGTCTCCCACCTTGCAGGTGGATTCTTTAATTATCTAAGCCACCAAGGCAGATCAGATTAATACAGAAGTATGAAATTTATATATAGCTTTATTTTAATGTGAAATTTTCTTTAATATTTATAAATTTTGCATTGTATCCTTTGACCTTTTGCTTAATCTCTATGGGTTTTTGTATTCCAATATTCTTGAACTTTTTCATTCAGTAGGTATTTTTGTCTATTTTGATTAATGTTTTGATCATTTTCATGCACAAATGCATTATATAATTGAATATGTTGGGGGACTTCTTTTAGAAATTTTGATAAATATGTAGCATTCTAAGCCTATATATCTTGTTGGATCCTAGATTTCTTAGCACATAAAAACATTTAATCAGATGTCTTGGGTTGATATTGTAATAAAGCAGGACCCTATGGAGCTTTCTTAGGACAAATCCTCCACCATGTCCCCTGTCTGCCTCTTATTTGAAGAAATGCTTGGTCTGCCAGGCCTCCTCTGAGTCACAAAAGCCTCCTAAAGAGCTAAGTATTGAAATAATGTGAACATGCAATAAGAAAACAATAGCAGTTGGGCCAGGAGAACAGATAACAATTTAAATAGCAAGTCAGTCTTATATAGTCACAGAATCTTTAATTATTCCCTGAAGGACACAGGTAACAATGTCTGGTTAACATCCTTGAGTTATTTTATAGATACTAAAATCCCTACCAGATGAGGGAAATTAACTACATGATGAGGATTAGCACATAGCCCCCAAGCCAGCTAAAGCCTGAGGATTGATGTAGTTAAACCCTGTGATACCACTGTTACAATCAACAATCAGAGAATTGTGCATGAGTTGATCAGGGACCCAGTGACACTCTCCCTCATGTTGCTTTTAAAACTCCTTCCCTGAAACCCATCAGAGAGTTGGAGATTTTGACCATATTTCTTGTTTGGCATGTGCAATAAATGATGCACTTTCTTTCACCATAACCTGGTATCTGTAGATTGGCTTTATAGAACGCAGGAGAGAGGACACAAGTTAAGTTTGGTAACAATGTTAATAGCCATTAGTCATGTCACAAAAACCTTTTCAAGTGTATTGCAAAGGAATAATTGTTTTAGAAATCAATTTTGTTAAACAAAATCAGAAAACTTTGAATTTCAGAAATTACCATGTCATATTAAAAGAATAAAGACAAATGGAAATAACATGGTTGTACCAGATGTGATGTTGAAAAGGTTTATTACACCACAAAAATGAAAAAAAAAATCCATAAAAATAGACTGCTCATTTTTAAAATGTCTAAAATTAGACATGAAATTTGTAAATAAATAAATCTTCAATAAACGTAAACAGAAGTTCAAATCAATTTTAGAGAAACAGTGACATCAAAGTGAGTTCTATCATTTCTAAGTACTTAATATATGCCTGCTACCACAGTTATACCATTACATATCATAGCAGAAACAGGAGGTAAGTATCACTGCAAAGTTTTCTTTGAGAACAACTAAATTACCCAAAATGATTGAGTGGTAGAGCTTGGTCACCAATCTAGGTCTGACTGATTCCAAAATACAATATTTTTAACCATTTAGCTAGAGAAATATAATTTAGCAAAATAATGACATGTCTTTAAATATTTTGAATCAAGTAAATTAAGAAAGAATAGAAATGGGAGAGTCTTCAAAGTTGGCAAACATATGTAGAAATAACCTGCAGCTAAAAGTATAAAGTTGTAAAAAATTTCTGGATCTCAAGCAAAATAAAACACAACAGAAGTTTTAAAGGGTGATTTTACTGACCAAATATGAGTATCATTTCTACAGATTGTCAAAGATTAAGAAAGACTTGTATCTATTATATCATTATTAAGTAAAAACTTTAAAAACTACATAAATCTAATTCTTAAGAATTCACTAAGTGTAATATTATGAGATATTTACAGAATTAATACTGTTAATATATAAACTGAGGTTTTAGAAATATAGTTAACATCAGAGAAAGTGCCAATGTTTTTAAGGGAAAAGCAAATACAAAACTGTAAACCTAACTATATGCTCATATACACACAAACCATATACGATTTAAAAAAAAAAGGAAGACCATCTTCAAAGTTAATTGTTATCCATGAATGATGCTATTATGAATAAATTTTAGCTTTTTCTTTGTTCTCTGTATCTGCAAAGTTTTCAAACATGATTTCAAAGATGCTATTTTTCAAATGTATCAAGTAAGATTTTAAATACTTAAAATGTTATACTCAGGTCAGTTTATTTCTCTCCCTCAGTTCTTGTCTCATTGCAATAAATATTATGTATGATGAACTAAAGGGTTTAAAACAACAGACAAGTTACAGTTTAGTTACAGCTCAAGCAGACAGAAGTTTATTCAACAGACACTCCCAAGACATGGGAGTAGGCCAATCCCAAAGGAATTGTAATGATCTACCTTGGGTTCCCCCTATTTATATTTCTCATAACTTTTGATTTTGCCCTGTGCAAAATAGGGTTTTCAGTTCAGATCAGTTCAGTTCAGTCGTTCAGTTGTGTCCAACTCTTAGTGACTCCATGAATAGCAGCACGCCAGGCCTCCCTGTCCATCACCAACTCCCGGAGTTCACTCAGACTCATGTCCATTGAGTCGGTAATGCCATCCAGCCATCTCATCCTCTGTGGTCCCCTTTTCCTCTTGCTCCCAATCCCTCTCACCATCAGTCTTTTTACAATGAGTCAACTCTTTGCTTGAGGTGGCCAAAGTATTGGAGTTTCAGCTTTAGCATCATTCCTTCCAAAGAACACCCAGGACTGATCTTTAGAATGGATTGGTTGGATCGCCTTGCAGTCCAAGGGACTCTCAAAAGTCTTCTCCAACACCACAGGTCAAAAACAGCAATTCTTCGGTGCTCAGCTTTCTTCACAGTCCAACTCTCACATCCATACATGACCACTGGAAAAACCATAGCCTTGACTAGACGGACCTTTGTTGGCAAAGTGATGTCTCTGCTTTTTAATATGCTGTCTAGAATGGTCATAACTTTCCTTCCAAGGAGTAAGCGTCTTTTAACTTCATGGCTGCAGTCACCATCTGCAGTGATTTTGGAGCCCCCAAAAATAAAGTCTGACACTGTTATCACTATTTCCCCATCTATTTGCCATGAAGTGATGGGACCAGATGGCATGATCTTAGTTTTCTGAATGTTGAGCTTTAAGCCAACTTTTTCACTCTCCTCTTTCACTTTCATCAAGAGGCTTTTTAGTTCCTTTCTGCCATAAGGGTGGTGTCATCTGCATATCTGAGGTTATTGATATTTCTCCCGGCAGTCTTGATTCTGGCTTGTGCTTCTTCCAGTAGAGTGTTTCTCATAATGTACTCTGCATATAAGTTAAATAAGCAGGGTAACAATATATAGCCTTGATGTACTCCTTTTCCTATTTGGAACCAGTCTGTTGTTCCATGTCCAGTTCTAACTGTTGCTTCCTGACCTGCATATAGGTTTCTCAAGAGGCAGGTCAGGTGGTCTGGTATTCTCATCTCTTTCAGAATTTTCCACAGTTCATTGTGATCTACACAATCAAAGGATTTGGTGTAATCCATAAACCAGAAGTAGATGTTTCTCTGGTATTCTTTTGCTTTATTGATGATCCAACAGATGTTGGCAATTTGATCTCTGGTTCCTCTGCCTTTTCTAAAACCAGCTTGAACATCTGGAAGTTCACAGTTCACATATTGCTGAAGCCTGGCTTGGAGAATTCTGAGCATTACTTTACTAGCATGTGAGATGAGTGCCTAACATCAATCAGGACAGGGGATGCAAATGTGCATACACTCAAGGCCAATTAATAGTTGCAGGTTATATAGCAACAGGCTCTATTGTCCATGTCTTCCCATAATTCAGTCTGTTATAATCAGATGTATATATGTGTAGAATATTTATGAACCCTTAATGGGCTCCTAGCTGCCTAAGGTTACCTGAGGAAGCCCCTGTGGTTAATTTGCATCCACTGTGTGCCTAGGCTAAGTCACCCTGTCGTGTCCAGCTCTTTGTGACTCCATGGACTGTAGCCCACCAGTCTCCTCTGTCCATGGAATTCTCCAGGCAAGAACCCTGGAGTGGGTTGCTATTTCCTTCTCCATGTGCCTAGGGCACATGTGCACAAGTTGAAATGGTCTCTGAGGTTATTTTGTAGTGTATCTGTGAGCTCTCCTGGGTGTGTGTGGAATGAGGTGTAGATATCAGCTTGCACCCTTTGTGGCTAGGCCACCCCTTATTCCTCATGCCTAACTTCTTTTTGTTTTTGTTTTTAATTTTTTTTATTATTTATTTATTTTTTTACTTTACAATATTGTATTGGTTTTGCCATACATCAACTTCTCCACAATGCTATTATAAGAATTAAAGTTTACATATACTTGTATCAATCATTTTTTTTTTGAAAATACAGTACTACAAATTTATAATATAATATATACCGCTACATGGAAAATCAATTACAATATATAAATATAATAAAGTAACAGGCCATATACCTTAAACTTACCTGATATTACAAGTCAAGTCAATTAAAAAAAAAAAAGAAATTGAATTTCACCAATTAGATCAGATCAGATCAGATCAGTCACTCAGTCGTGTCCGACTCTTTGCAACCCCATGAATCACAGCACGCCAGGCCTCCCTGTCTATCACCAACTCCCGGAGTTCATTCAGACTCACATTCATCGAGTCAGTGATGCCATCCAGCCATCTCATCCTCTGTCGTCCCCTTCTCCTCCTGCCCCCAATCCCTCCCAGCATCAGAGTCTTTTCCAATGAGTCAACTCCTCGCATGAGGTGGCCAAAGTACTGGAGTTTCAGCTTTAGCATCATTCCTTCCAAAGAAATCCCAGGGCTGATCTCCTTCAGAATGGACTGGTTGGATCTCCTTGCAGTCCAAGGGACTCTCAAGAGTCTTCTCCAACACCACTGTTCAAAAGCATCAATTCTTCAGTGCTCAGCCTTCTTCACAGTCCAACTCTCACATCCATACATGACCACAGGAAAAACCATAGCCTTGACTAGACGAACTTTGTTGACAAAGTAATGTTTCTGCTTTTGAATATGCTATCTAGGTTGGTCATAACTTTCCTTCCAAGGAGTAAGAGTCTTTTAATTTCATGGCTTCAGTCACCATCTGCAAAATATCCTCATTCAAATTGTTTGCTTTTTAAAATTTCTGTGTTGAAGAATCTTCACCCTGTGCCTGTATTCCAGAGCACTTTTATTATAAATGGGTGTTGAATTTTGTCAAAAGTTCCTCCTGCCTCTGTTGAGATGATCATATGGTTTTATTTTTCAATTTGTTGATATCATATGGTTTGATTTGAGTATTTTTAAGAATCCTGGAATCCCTAGGTTAAATCTCTGTGTGTGATCCTTTTAATGTATTGTTGGATTTGGGTTGCTGACATATGAATATTTATATTCAAAAGCAGAGACATTACTTTGCCAACAAAGGTTTGTCTAGTCAAGGCTATGGTTTTTCCTGTGGTCATGTATGGATGTGAGAGTTGGCTGAGCACCGAAGAATTGATGCTTTTGAACTGTGTTGTTGGAGAAAACTCTTGAGAGTCCCTTGGACTGCAAGGAGATCCAACCAGTCCATTCTGAAGGAGATCAGCCCTGGGATTTCTTTGGAAGGAATGATGCTAAAGCTGAATCCTCTTGAGGAAAGTGAAAGAGGAGAGTTAAAAAGCTGGCTTAAAACTCAACATTCAAAATACAAAGATCATGGCATCCAGTCCCATCAGTTCATGGCAAATTGATGGAGAGACAATGGAAAGAGTAGCAGATTTTATTTTTTTGGGCTCCGAAATCACTGCAGATGGTGACTGCAGCCATGAAATGAAAAGAACCTTACTCCTTGGAAGAAAAACTATCACCAACCTAGACAGCATATTCAAAAGCAGAGACATTACTTTGCCAACAAAGGTCCACCTAGTCAAGGCTATAGTTTGTCCAGTAGTCATGTATGGATGTGAGAGTTGGACTGTGAAGAAAGCTGAGCACTGAAGAATTGATGCTTTTGAACTGTAGTGTTGGAGAAGACTCTTGAGAGTCCCTTGGGCTGAAAGGAGATCCAACCAGTCCATCTAAAGGAAATTAGTCCTGAATGTTCATTAGAAGGACTGATGTTGAAGCTGAAACTCCAATACTTTGGACACCTGATAAGAAGAGCTGACTCTTTTGAAAAGATCCTGATGCTGGGAAAGATTGAAGGTCAAAGGAGAAGGGGATGACAGAGGATGAGATGGTTGGATGGCATCACTGACTCAATGGACATGAGTTTGAATAAACTCCGGGAGTTGGTGATGGACAGGGAGGCCTGGCCTACTGCAGTCCATGGGGTCACAAAGTGTCAGACACGACTGAGTGACTAAACTGAACTATCTGAAATTTCAGGAAGGAGAATATGTCCTCAAGCAGGAAACATTGTTATTATATAACCCTTAGTACAGAGTTTAAACTGAGTTGTTTGTTATGTAATCATCAGTTCTGGACTTAAAGAAAAAAAAAAAGTGTTTTATGTGATTAAGACTAAGGAATGGGGAGAGAGGGAGAGAGAGAGAGAGAGAGAGAGAGAGAGAGAGAGAGAGAGAGAGAGATACTTGTCCTCTTCTCCTCCTTGAGAATTCCAGACCCCTATCTCCACTTTGAGAGCCCCGGACCCCTTTCTCCTCCTCGGGGACCCTGAACTTCTAATCAACCTGCCTATGAGTTGACTCTCTCATGTGCATCTCCAGGTCTGTTCTTGCTCACATGCCAGGGAATAAAGATGTCAATGATGCTTCCTGCTTTGAAAGAGTTCTCACCAATCAGACCTCAAGCAAGAGGAAAGTCCATGTGTGTGCATAGCACTGCAGTTGGTTAAACCAACAGAGAAGGTATCCATGAAAGTGGCAGGAATGGATTCCACCAAGGTGGGGGCTTAGGAAGGGAGACTGAAAAGGCACAGAGTCAGGAAGAACAATTCCAGCTTGGCTGGCAGAAGGGCACTCATGACAGATAGTTTATGAGGCCAGTTTCTTTATTTCCAAAAAGAAAAGATCTTTAGTTCTATGGGCAAATCTGAAGGGCTTGGGGAGGGAACCTTTAAAGGCTTTGTGCAGAGAACAAAACTGGAGCTGGCCTAGCAGATGTTGCAATGCTGCAGAACCAGGCAAGATGGATAATGGGGGTGGGAGGGGTGTGATGCCAGAGAATCTGACTCACCAAGCCCCCTGTCGCCTGCAAGCACTTCATTTTTGTCAGTATTTTCTCTACTTTTTCTTTTCTGTTCTCTTCTTTTGTCGTGACTAACTTGTGTGCATTTATATTCCTTTTTTGGTGTGTATATATTATAGATTTTCATTTTCCAGTTACCATGAGGTTTTGATATAGCAGTCAAATAAGGCTGTTTTAGTTGCTGTTCTTTTAGTTTCAAATGCATTTCCAATATCTTGCATTTGTGTTCTCATCTTCTCACAATTGCTGGTTTTGATATCACATTTGTATGCATGTGATTTCCTACATTTACTTTATACTTGCCTTTACTAATGAGCTTTTCCATTTGCAATTTTCTTGTTTCTACTGGTAGCCTAGTCAAAAACTTCCTGAACATAGGAAAGGAAATTGTCAACCAAGTCCAGGAAGCACAGAGAGTCCCAGGCAGGACAAACCCAAGGAGGAACACACCAAGACACATAGTAATCACACTGACAAAAATTAAAGACAGAGATACAATATTAAAAACAACAAGGGGAAAATGACAAATAACATACAAGGGAATTCCCATCAGGTTATCAGCTGGTTTCTCAACAGAAAATCTACAAACCAGAAGGAAATAGAGCAATACATTTAAAGTGATAAAAGAGAAGAACCTACAATCAAGAATACTCTACCCGGCAAGATGCTCCTTCAAATTTAAAGGTGAAAGCAAAAGCTTTCCAGAAAAGCAAAAGATAAGAGAATTCAGCACCACCAAATAAGGTTAGCAACAAATGCTGAAGAAACTTCTCTAGCTAGGAAATACAAGAGAAGGAAATGACCTACAGAAAATAAACCCCAAAGAATTAAGAAAAATGGTAATAGGACCATACATATTGATAATTGCCTTAAATGTAAACGAATTAAATGCACCAACCAAAAGTCATACATATTGATAATTGCCTTAAATGTAAACGAATTAAATGCACCAACCAAAAGACAGACTGGCTGGGGGGGATGAAAACATGTGCAAGAATGCAATTCCACTTGCTTCATCACTCTGTTGCTGCTGCTGCTGCTAAGTCACTTCAGTCGTGTCCGACTCTGTGCGACCCCAGAGACGGCAGCCCACCAGGCTTCCCTTCCCTGGGATTCTCCAGGCAAGAACACTGGAGTGGGTTGCCATTTCCTTCTCCAATGCATGAAAGTGAAAAGTGAAAGTGAAGTCAGTCGTGTCCAACTCTAGCGACCCCATGGACTGCAGCCTACCAGGCTCCTCCATCCATGGGATTTTCTAGGCAAAAGTACTGGAGTGGGGTGCCATTGCCTTCTCCTTCATCCCTCTGTTAGACCCTCCAAATTGTATATAGTTATTTTATATTGTTAGATTAATCATGTTCCCATTATGGCTTACAATTGTAATGATCTTTTACTTCTGTTTGGCTGTTGATTGTGAAATACTCTCTTTATATTGTGAAAACTGATAAACATCCTTTACTGTTGTGATTGCTGCTGCTGCTGCTGTGTCGCTTCAGTCGTGTCGGACTCTGTGTGACCCCATAGACAGCAGCCAACCAGGCTTCCCATCCCTGGGATTCTCCAGGCAAGAACACTGGAGTGGGATGTCATTTCCTTCTCCAATGCATGAAAGTGAAAAGTGAAAGTGAAGTCGCTCAGTTGTGTCCGACTCTAGCGACCCCATGAACTGCAGCCCACCAGGCTCCTCCGTCCACGGGATTTTCCAGGCAAAAGTACTGGAGTGGGGTGCCATTGCCTTATTTAATAACATTGTATCATGACTGGTCAACAGAAAAACAATAGAACTCTCTATCATGAAAACAATCATTTAATAGAAAAGTCTGTAATTACTTTTTAAAATCTAAATGCATATCAGAATTGTCTTGACATTTTTTGAAAAATAAAAATACCCAGGTATTGCTTTTTTTTTCCCCCACTCTGGAGCTCCAGATAGGTTTCTAATGAGCAGCCATGTTTCAAAAACAATGCCCCCATTTCATTTAGTTAAGTTTTCCAGTTTCGTCATCTCTTCTTTTTTTAATCTTCTTTCTCAAAGCACTACCAACTATAGTAGAAAAGCTTTTGTATACATATATATAAATAATATGTATATTGCTGCTACTGCTGCTTCTAAGTTGCTTCAGTTGTGTCCGACTCTGTGCAACCCCATAGACCGCAGCCCACCAGGCTCACCTGTCTCTGGGATTCTCCAGGCAAGAATACTGAAGTGGGTTGCCATTTCCTTCTCCAATGCATAAAAGTGAAAAGTGAAAGTGAAGTCGCTCAGTCATGTCCGATTCTTACCGACCCCATGGACTGCAGCCTACCAGGCTCCTCCATCCATGGGATTCTCCAGGCAAGAGTACTGGAGTGGGGTGCCATTGCCTTCTCCAAAATAATATGTATAATACATATATTTTAGAACACTTATGTTTTTTTGCCTAACTAAAAAGCTTATGACATTTTTATTCCACTTGTTTGAATTAGCATGAATAGAATGCTAGATTTCTAATAAAAAAGAGATATGCAACAAGCAATAAAAGTTTACTATACAGCATAGGGAACTGTAGTTAACATCTCATAATAACCTATAATGGAAAATAATTTCAAAAATAATATATGTGTATATGTATAACTGAGTCACCTTATTGTGCTTCTGAAACATTGTAAATCAATTGTGTATCAAATATATACATATATATATATAAAATTAAAAAAATAAACATTGGCTTCAAAGCCAGATTCTATGTGGCTTCCTCCTCCATTGCCAAATGACTAGACTGGGGATCCTAACGGGGGGCTCTGAACTTTAATTCCTGTAGGAGAACTTCTGTGGTATAAATATTTTCCAGTTTGTGGATCACTCACCTGGTGGGTATGGAATTAGACTTTATCACAGTTATGCCCCTCCTACTATTTAATTGTGGCTTCTCTTTGTCTTTGGATGTCAGGTATCTGTTTTGACAGGATCCAGCATTTTTTTTTTTCTTTTTTTCTAGAGAAGGGGTCAATGGTTGTTCAACAGTTGGTTGTGATTTTTTTTTTTTTAAAGAAGTGAACTCATATCTTTCTACTCCGACATCTTGATGGCCAATTTCTATATCAATTATTGTATTATGTAGGATAAAGAAACAAGCATATTACTCTTCTTCACAATTTAATGCTGCTGCTGCTGCTAAGTCACTTCAGTCGTGTCTGACTGTTTGCAACCTTATGGATTGTAGCCCACCAGGCTCCTCTGTCCAAGGGTTTCTCCAGACAAGAATATTGGACTCAGTTGCCATGCCTTCCTCCAGGGGATCTTCCCCACTCAGGGATCAAACCCGGGTTCCTTATATCTCCTGCATTGTCAAGCTGGTTCTTTACTACTAGCTTTACCTGAGAAACCCAACTTAGTTAATACTTCTATTAAATATCAATTTTCTCAAAATATTGCAAAGTTATAATGACATCAGTATTAATGAATCATGCTTTAAAAATATATGATAGGTCACTCAAAGAAAGTGAAATCTCCTTATGCATGTGTGTTGGTCTTCCACTTAGTATGTGGGAATAAATTCCCAGATGATGAAGACATCAACATTTCTAAGCTTTGTTTACCATATTATCAGCAAATGAGAATCATTTATGCCAAGTAAGTCAATTTTCTCAAACTCCAGATCTTGTTTGATCCTTACCCCCATATCTTCATGAGTTCACTCTTTCTTGAAGTATTCCTGGAGTATATACAATGGTTCATAAAAACAAGCTATCATGTCACTTTAAATAATACAATGATTTTTTTAGAACATAGTTTGCTTTGAGGACTCATAGTAAATATTTTAAATCATATGGGTATGTCTGAATGTATTAGTAAGTTTGAAAATACTTGAAAGTGCTTGAAAACAACACCTTTTGAGTTATTATCATGGTGTTGATGAAGAGATAGTGTCAATGGAGAAATTCAATTATTGAATCATGTATTCTGTTTTTCTTAACTTTGGCTTAAATTGTAATAAATCAGGGAAGCAATCTAATAATGTTATGTGCAAAGAGTGAAAATTTTTATGGCTTCAAAGTAATTACAGGTTTTGTGCTGGTTCCTTAATTTAGTTGGAATAGAATGGAAAATAATGTTATGGTTATGCTTAATGCTATGGTTCAGAATATTGTGAAGTTTTTTCATAGATATTTTGTGTGTTTGAGCCTATATTTTGAAATTGGTTTAGTTTAGCTCTGTTTCATCCTCAGAAACATATTCTCTGTATATAATCTTTTTTATTTACTCCTGGGAGTTTTATATGAGATGCTGTATTTTCTGTGTTTGCAAAGGCTTTTAATTTATTAGTCTTGAATACTGAGAAGGCAATGGCACCCCACTCCAGTACTCTTGCTTGGAAAATCCCATGGGCAGAGGAGCCTTGGGGTCGCTAAAGAGTCGGACACGACCGAGCGACTTCACTTTCATTTTTCACTTTCATGCATTAGAGAAGGAAATGGCAACCCACTCCAGTGTTCTTGCCTGGAGAATCCCAGGGATGGGGTAACATGGTGGATTGCCATCTATGGGGTCCCACAGAGTCAGACACGACTGAAGTGACTTAGCAGTAGCAGCAGCAGCAGCAGTAGTCTTGAATAAAGCATGGAAAAAGCATTATTTACTATGATAATAATTTGCATAATATTCTCAACGCATTTCCACATTTATTAAATAATTCTGATTCTAACAATAATATGAAATAATGTAGTGTTTGTTCAGTAAAAGAAATTTTTTAAAAAATCTATGAGAACTTATATAGTTGGGCAAAGTATGCAGTAAAAAGTTTCTTCTGTGTGTGTCAGGTAGATAGCTGTTTGGTGGTGCTATTTGAAATAATTTATCTTGAAAGTTTGCTCCAAGATTATTCTTCCACCAAAATGGTTTTCCAACATTCATTATAAAATTTTGTTTTACACTTTTTTATATATGTAAATTATATTTCAATAAAGCTACTAACAAACACTAGTCATTATGTCTCTTGTATATTTTTTAATTGAATATGTGTTTTGGAAGGAGTAAGACATTTATTTAGAGGACATAAATATACAACTCATTTGTTTCAAGCTCTAATGCCAAAAAAGAAAGAGAAATTCTTAGGGATAGATAGGTGTTACAAATCCATTTGTGTTGCTTTCCACTTTTTACCTTGGGCGAATCTTTCTCTGCAAAGACATACTGCCTTCCAGAGTAAATTAGCTTCTCACAGAGCTACTGAGAGGGAAAACTCTTGAGTTACACCGATTTTGAGCAGCTGTGACAGATATTTTATTCCATATAAAACCCCACAGTCAATCATATATAATAAAAGTGAAGCCTACATAACTCATTGAGATACAGTGAGAACCAATTTCTTGTAAGCTGACAGAGCTTACAAACAAATAAATGGCTGTCATTTTTGAATAACCCTATATCATGAAATTTATATTTTACTTTACTTCAAAGGCAACTCAGGTATTCTGCAATTTTACAAAATTATAAGAATAGAGAGTGAAGGACATTTTAAGTATCCAATGTAAAGTGGAAGCATACAAATTTTATGGAATAAAAGCACATTCAATAAAATGTTGGCATGGTTTCTATATTAGAAGAAGAAAAAGAAGAGTAGGAAGATGGACAGACAATTAAATTGAATCTTTCTAATTTTGATAGCTAAAGCCTATGTTTTTTTGTTAAGTTTTTGTCAGCATTGAATAAAAGCATAAAAAGGACTTTATGCAAATTACAAATAAACTGTAGTCTGTTACAAACTCTATTAACTGATCCTTTTGGAGTTCTTATTCTAAATCTATATTAAATACTATGGTAAATGATATAAACATATCAGAAATTAATTTAGGTCCCTGAAATTTTGTTAAATTTTGGTTATTATACAAGGTTTATAAAATGTTTAAGGCTACAAGCCCCAAACGGATACAGGATTCAGGATAGATAAATCACCACAGGTTGGGATAGTCTTTGAAAATGTGGACTTTATCCTAGTTCTTAAAGAAAATGTGATGCTTTTTAGGGGACAACAGGAACTGGAAAGACTGATTAGCTAGATAATTAACATGAGAAACCTCAAGTTATGATTGAAGCACTGTAATCATTCATTTAAATTTTGCTTAGAACCTTATTTCATGTAGTATATATTGATATTTTAAATTTGTTTTTAAATACATAGCATTACAGGTAGTTTTTGGTTTTTTTTTTTTTTAGTAATCTTTAATAAAAGTATCTCACTAAAAGGATATCTTTACTGTTGAATGATGGAATACAAAATTAAAATTAAATAATAACAAAGTTCATTATCTTAGTATATGACAGTTATCCATCTATCTATTTATCTATCTTCTGACTTTTTTGATTTTCCTTTAATTATGGCAGAATCAAGTGCTAGGCTTCCTTTTCACACTCACCTTAAGACCCACATTGTGTGTTTTAACAAAGTAGCCTGGAGAAAGGTAACTAAAGATGTTTATTGTTAAAATGGAAAATATACTTTTCTTTGTGGTAAGTTCCTTCAGTCATGTCCAACACTTTGTGAGCCTATGGATGTAACCCACCAGGCTCTTCAATCCATGAGATTCTCCAGGCAAGCATACTGGAGTGGGTTTCCATGCCCTCCTCTAAGGGATCTCCTTGACCTAAGGATCAACTCCATATCTTTTACATCTCCTACACTGGCAGGCAGGTTTTTACCACTAGCCTCACCTGGGAATCCTGTCCTTTGCCTTAGCTTAAGCCAGTATGCATAATTGGTATAATAATACAGATAATATATATTCATATTAACTTATGCTGTTTCCATGTAGATTTCCTTGCTAGTATTTTTTAGGAAATTCATTTTTTTTTTTTTTTCTGAATCTTGGAAGGAAAATTTAGTTGAGAAATCAGAAAAGTGTTTATTTTGTAAGAATAAAACGTTAAAGATTAACATAGAGGTATTATTGGTTTGAAAGAAGAAAAGCTAATTGTAGAGTCCAAGATTAGCATTACCATTTCACAACAAGGAGAGGGGAAATCACGACCTCAGCACTAAACCTTATCTTTACCTGTGGCCATAGACATGGAACAACAGACTGGTTCAAAATTGGGAAAGGAGTATGTCAAGGCTGGATCTTGTCACCCTACTTATTTAACTTATATACAGAGTACGTCTGGGCTAGATGAATCATAAGCTTGAATCAAGATTGCTGGGAGAAATATCAAAAACCATATAAATATGGTTGTATATATATATATATACTATCACCCTAATGGTTGAAAGTGAAGAGAAACTAAAGAGCCTCTTGATGAAGGTGAAGGATGAGAGTGAAAATATCTGGCTTAAAACTCAACATTCAAAAAATTAAGATCATGGCACACAACCCTATCACTCTGTGGCAAATAGATGGGGAAAAATGGCAACAATGACAAATTTCATTTTCTTAGGATTTAAAGTCACTATGGATGGTGACTACAGTCTAGAAATTAAAAGACACTTGCTCCTTGGAAGGAAAGCTATGACAAATGTAGACAACATATTAAAAAGAAGAGACATCACTTTGCCAACAAAGGTCTGTATAGTCAAAGCTATCATTTTTCCAGTAGTTATATACAGATGTGAAAGTTGAACCATAAAGAAGACTGAGTGCCAAAGAACTGATTTTCAAACTGTGTTGCTGGAAAAGACTCTTGAGAGTCCCTTGGCCTTCAAGGAGATCAAACCAGTCAAACCTAAAGTAAATCAACCCTGAATATTCACTGGAAGGTTTGATGCTGAGGCTCCAATATTCTGGCCAAGTGATGCAAAGTACTGATTCATTAGAAAAGACCCTAATGCTGGGAAAGATTGAGGGCAAGAGAAAGGGATGACAGGATGAAATGGTTGGATGATATCATCAACTCAATAGACATGAGTTTGTGCAAACTCTGGAAGATAGTGAAGGACAGAGAAGCCTGGCATAATGTGGTCCATGGGATCTCAAAGAGTCGAGCACAATTTAGTGACTGAACAACAATAAAATAGTCTTATCTTTGGCTAATGGTGAGTCATTCTTATAAATAAGGTGTTCAAAAAATATCAATTTTAGAAAACAAAATCCTGAAAATGTCAACCTCAGCATGATTCCCTGTAGTACTGTTAACTTTGCTACTGATTCTTACGTTGTTATTCAAATCCAACCCAGTAAGGATATTCCTAGTAATTTCCAAAATTTGAATATTCACTACAAACTATAGTTGCTGGTAAAGAAAATTAACCATAAAATTTCATCTTTATCAAACAATTATTTTAGATCGATTTGTTGTTCAATCTCTAAGTCATGTCCCAATCTTTGTGATCCAATGAACTGCAGCACCCCAGCCTTCTCTGTCCTCCACTATCTCCACAGTTTGCTCAAGTTATTGAATCAATGATACTCTCTAACCATTTTATCTCTGTTTCCCCCTTCTCCTTTTGCATTTAATCTTTCCCACATCATTGTCTTTTCCAATGAGTCGTCTCTTTGCATTAGGTGGTCAAAGTACTGGAGCTTTAGCTTCAGCATCATTCCTTCCAAGGACTATTCAGGGTTGATTTACTTTAGGACTGACTGGTTTGATCTATCTATAATAATTGGTAAATGGCATGAGGAATGTTAGAATTATTTTGAGTAATATTATTTCAGAAATTTATAAGTTCCTAATATTTTTATTTCCTTCACCCAAATTCTGAAGATTTCTATCTGAAGGAGAAGATTGTAAGATTTACAATCACTGTCACTTTGAATCTGAGTTCACAGGAACCACTGTAAATAAGAAAACTTAAAAACTATTCTTTACAGAATTTCTAAAAGTATTTTTCTGTGCATCATGGTATCATTCTTAGATGATATTTGTTTTTGACTCAATTTGAGTTAATACCTGTGATTTGGTGAAATAAAGTGTATTTGTACAAACATGCAAATATAGATTGGGTTGATTGTTTTATCTCACTGCTTTTTGTGTATTGTTCCAATGCCTGAGTATCAATATACTCAAATTCTATGCCATCTTCATTTAATTAGAATAATTTGAAGTTGCAAGGAATAGTTTAATTTAGCATGGGATAAAAATATTTTACAGTTTATTTTAAATGTAAGTTTCTCAATTGTCTATTTTGAACTTTCAATATTCTCATTCATACCTTATATAAAATAGGTTTAAGAAATGGCTGTATGGCAAAAACCACCATGATAGTGTAAAGTAATTAGCCTCCAATTAAAATAAATAAATTAAGAAAGATAATGCAGTAGTTTATACTAAAAGAAAAACTTATAAGAATTATAACAGGCAAAATACATTTTCATAATAGTATGAAAATGATTTCTCACTCAAATAAAGTTACATTTAATATTTTTGCTTGTCTTATGGAAACTGACACATCACTTTTTCCTTCACATTTTTGTTTTCCATTTTGGTTTGCTTCCCCTGAAGCAATCTGCTTTCATAAGAAGGTCAGGAAGGAAAAATTCTGTCTGCAGCATCATTCTGATTTCAAATCTAAAATTACATCTGCCCTGGATTCTAGAAAACACTTTTAACTAATGCAATGTTCCTCTATTAAATTTGCTCTGATTCTATGGTTGAATTTCCATAGAAATTTGAGAAACTGAGTCAAAGGTGACACTAAATGATAGTTAAACATTTTTTTAAGCTCCTTAATAGATTTCAGGTTTTTAAAAATACTACAGTTAAAGAAAAGGAACCATTTTAAAAAGTCAATAAAATATCCTGAAATATGATTCAGTAAGTCAACATGGCTGTTTGACTTGCTATTAAATGAAATGACTGTTTTATATGATTGACATGTTACTTTCTTAATTTCATCTACTCAAAACAAATTACTTGCTTGAAGAGTGAAGAAAAAATCATTTACATGTATGCTGTACAAAAAAGAGCTCATGAAACTTCAATAAACTGAAGCTTTGTTGTTCTGTAGGAAATCACAGAGCAAGGAACTGGCCATAGACATGGGTTAAGCAGCTGTTCAGACTGCCTTGAGGGGAGAAGTCAAGACTACAGTGCCATTTATCTCAAATCATAATGGATGATTCCTAATATAAATGGTAAATGTAAAAACATCATTTCCCTGTATAAAAAACTAACATATCCAAAATAAAAATACTGCTTAAAAGCACTGAACTTTTTTCTTTTTTCTTTTTTCTTTTTTTTTGAAGATATTTGCAGAGTATAAGAACAGATGGATGACACAATTTTGTAAACAACCACCAAAACTACCCAGATGGGTAGTCATGAAGAAAGGAAGGTCAGAGGAAAATGGAAAGTCAAAAAGTAGATATCATAGGGCAGTTTACTAAAAAAGTGATTTATTTTACTTCCGAAAGTTTAAACAGTTAGAACTGCACATGGAACAACAGACTGGTTCTAAATAGGAAAAGGAGTACGTCAAGGCTGTATATTGTCACCCTGCTTATTTAACTTATATGCAGAGTACATCATGAGAAACACTGGGCTGGAAGAAGCACAAGCTGGAATCAAGATTGCCAGGAGAAATATCAATAACCTCAGATATGCAGATTACATCACCCTTATGGCAGAAAGTGAAGAAGAACTAAAAAATCTCTTGATGAAACTGAAAGAGGAGAGTGAAAAAGTTGGCTTAAAACTTAACATTCAGAAAACTAAGATCATGGCATCTGGTCCCAACACTTCATGACGAATAGATGGGGAAACAGTGAAAACAGTGTCAGACTTTATTTTTGAGGGCTCCAAAATCACTGAAGATGCGTCCATGAAATTAAAAGAGGCTTGCTCCTTGGAAGGAAAGTTATGACCAACCTAGACCTCATAATAAAAAGCAGAGACGTTACTTTGCCAACAAAGGTCTGTCAAGTAAAGGCCATGGTTTTTCCAGTGGTCATGTATGGATGTGA
>NW_011492757.1:118605-132077 GCF_000754665.1 Bison bison bison
GAACTGTGGTGTTGGAGAAGACTCTTGAGAGTCCCTTGGACTGCAAGGAGATCCAACCAGCCCATTCTAAAGGAGATCAGACCTGGGATTTCTTTGGAAGGAATGATGCTAAAGCTGAAACTCCAGTACTTTGGCCACGTCATGCAAAGAATTGACTCATTGGAAAAGACTCTGATGCTGGCGGGGATTGGGGGCAGGAGGAGAAGGGGACGACAAAGGATGAGACAGCTGGATGGCATCACCAACTCAATGGACGTGAGTTTGAGTGAACTCCGGGAGTTGGTGATGGACAGAGAGGCCTGGTGTGCTGCAAGTTGGACATGACTGAGTGACTGAACTGAACTGAACTGAATTGAAAGTTTAAAAGTAATGCCAAGAAGCCTTTTCATGCAAAATAGTCATTTCATAAGGTATCAAAAGCAAGCTATATTTTTATTAGTGTTGTTTAATCCCTAAGTCATATCCGACTCTTTGTGACCCTGTGGACTACAGCATGCCAGGCCTCCCTGTCCTACAACATCTCTCAGAGTTTGCCAAAGTTCATGTCCATTCAATCAGTGATGCCATCCAACCATTCCATCCTCTGTCACCCTCTTCTCACTCTGCCTTCAATCTTTCCCAGCATCAGAGTCTTTTCCAATGAGTCAGCTGTTCTTATCAGGTGGCCAAAGTATTGAAGTTTCAGCTTCAGCATTAGTCCTTTAAATGATTATTTAGAGTTGATTTGCTTTAGGATTGACTGGTTTGATCTCCTTACTTTCCATGGTAGTCTCAATTAGCCTCCAATTAAAATATATAAAAAATATATATATATATATATAAAGAGTCTTCTCCAGAACCACAGTTTGAAAGCCTCAGTTCTTTAGCACTCTGCCTTTACAGTCCAACTCTCATATCAGTACCTGACTACTGAATTGACCATAGTCTAGACTATACAGACTTTTGCTGGCGAAGTGATGGTTTAGCTTTTTCATATGCTACCTAGGTTTGTCAGAGTTTTCCTTCAAAAAAGCAATTGCTGATGTATAGAACAGTCTTTTGGACTCTGTGGGAGAGGGAGAGGGTGGGATGATTTGGGAGAATGGCAATGAAACATGTATAATATCATATATGAAACGAGTTGCCAGTCCAGGTTTGATGCAGGATACTGGATGCTTGGGGCTGGTGCACTGGGATGACCCAGAGGGATGGTATGTGGAGTGAGGAGGGAGGAGGGTTCAGGATAGGTAACACATGTATACCTGTGGCAGATTCATTTTGATATATGGCAAAACCAATACAATATTGTAAATTAAAAAAAAAAAAAGCAATCGTCTTCTAATTCCAGCTGCAGTCACCATCCAAAGTGATTCTAGAGCCCAAGAAAAGGAAATCTGTCACTGCTTCCACCTTTTCCCCTTCTATTTTCCATGAAGTGATGGGACTGGATATCATGGTCTTAGTTTTTTTTTTTTTTTTTTTTAAGTTTTAAGCTGATTTTTTCACCTTCTCAAGAGGCTCTTTAGTTCCTTTTTACTTTCTCCCATTCAAGTGGTATCATCTGCATTACTGAGGTTTTTGATCTTTCTCCTGGCAATCTTGATTCCAGTTTGTAATTCAACAGGTCAGGCATTTTGCATGATGTGTCCTGCATATGTGTTAAATAAACAGGGTGACAATATACAGACGTGTCATACTCCATTCTCAATTTTGAACCAGTCAGTCGTTCCATATAAGGTTCTACCTGTTACTTTCTTGACCTGCATACAGGTTTCTCAGGAGACAAGATGGTCTGATATTCCCATCTCTTTAAGAGTTTTTCACAGTTTGTTATTATCCACAAAGTCAAAGACTTTAGCTTAGTCAAGGAAACAGAAGTACATGCTTTTCTGGAATTATTTTGCTTCCTCTATGATCCATCAAATGTTGGCAATATGATCTCTGATTCCTCTGCCTTTTCTAAACCCAGATATATGGCAAAACCAATACAATATTGTAAAGTAATTAACCTCTAATTTAAATAAATTAACAAAAAAAAGAAAGAAAGATCTGAATTCAGGTACTACTACTAAAGGCTAGCTTGAAGGATTTTGAGCATAACCTTACTAGCAAGAGAAGTGAGCAGAACTGTTTGGCAATTTGATTATTCTTTAGTACTGCTTTTCTTGGAAATTGGGATGAAAATTGACATTTTCCAGTCCTGTAACCACTGCTGAGTTTTCCAAATTTGCCGACATATTTAGTGCAGTACTTTAATAACATCTTTTAGGATGTTAAATAGCTCTGCTGGAATTTTTCCATCTCCACTAGCTTTATTGGCAGCAGCACTTCCTAAGGCCCACTTGACCTCACATTCCAGGATCTTCACCTCTAGGTGAATGACCACACTATTGTGGTTATCCAGGTCATTAAGATCTTCTTTTGTACAGTTCTTCTGTGTATTCTTGCCATTTTTTCTTGATCTCTTCTGCCCTTTATTGTGACCATCTTTGCTTGAAATGTTTCTTTGATGCCTCCAATTTTCTTGAAGAGATCTTTCATCATTCCTCTTTTGCTGTTTTTCTCTATTTCATTGCATTGTTTATTGAGGAAGGCCTTCCAGTCTCACCTTGGTATTCTTTCAAACTCTGAATTTAGTTGGGTGTACCTTTCCCTTTCTCCTTTTCACCTCTCTTCTTTCCTCAGCTATTTGTAAAGCTTCCTCAGACAACCACTTTTCCTTATTGCATTTCTTTTTCTTGGGGATGGTTTTGGTCAGTGCCACCTGTACAATATCGCAAATCTCTATCCATAGTTCTTTATGCACTGTTTACCAGAACTAATCCCTTTAATCTTTTTGCCACCTCCACTGTATAATCATAGGTGATTTGATTTAGCTCGTACCTGATTAGCCTAGTGGTTTCCCTGATTTCTTTAGCTTAAGTCTAAATTTTGCTATAAGGAGCTGATGCTTTGAGCCACAGTCAGCTCCAGGTCTTGATTTTGCTGACTGTATACAGCTTCTCCATCTTCAGATGCCATGAGAATCAATCTGATTTCAGTATTGTCCATCTGGTGACGTCCATTTGTAAAGTTATCTTTTGTGTTGTTGGAAAAAGATGTTTGCTATGACCAGTGTGTTTTCTTGGCAGCATTCTGTGAGTCTTTGCCCTGTTTCATTTTGTACACCAAGGCCAAACTTTTCGATTATTTCAGGTATCTCTTGGCTACCTACTTTTGCATTCCTATTCCCTATGATGAATAGGACATTTTTTTTTGGTGTTAGTTCCAGGAGGATTTGTAGGTCTTCATAGAAGTGATCATCCTCAGCTTCTTTGGCATTAGTTGTTGGGCATAGACTTAGGTTAATATGATGTTGAATTGTTTGCCTTGGAAATGAACTGAGTTCATTCTACTGTTTTTGAGGTTGTACCTAAGTACTGCATTTCAGACTCTTGTTGATTATGAGGGCTATACCATTTATTTTATGGGATTCTTGCCCATAGCAGTAGATATAATAATCATCTGAATTGAATTTGCCCATTGCACCCATTTTAGTTCACTGATTCCTAAGATGCTGATGTTTACTCTAGCCATCTCCTGCCTGACTCTATCCAATTTACCTTGATTCATGGAACTAACATTCGAAATTCCTATGCAATACTGGTCCTTATAGCACTGGATTTACTTTCATCACCAGATGCATCCACAACTGAGGTTTGACCCAGCTCCTTCATTCTTCCTGGGGTTATTAGAAATTGTCCTTTGCTCTTCCTAGTAGCATACTGGACACCTTCCAACCTGGGGGACTCATGTGTTTGCATCATATCTTTTTGCCTTTTTATATAGTCCATGGGGTTCTCATGGGAAGAATACTGGGGTGGTTTGCCATTCCCTCCTTCCATGGGCCATTTTGTCAGAACTCTCCATTATGACCTGTCAACCTTGGGTGGCCCTGCCCAGCATGGCTAATAGCATCATTGAATTACACAAGTCCCTTCACCATTACAAGGCAGTGGTCCATGAAGGGGAACATTTTAGATGTATGCAAGAAAAAAAAAAAAAAATCCCTGTTAGTTGCCCATAAGGATGTTCTTTGCCATTGCTTTTGCAGACCACTTTTCAATGTGCTCTGGAGTGTACTCCTGTCATGATTCTCGAGGCTCAAGAAACCCTTTACTTAGCAAATAAAACATAGCTATGCTGTATCTTTATCTCTGCACACAAGTCCCTTGTAATTGCTCGAGTAAGAAATAGCTTATTTAAGAACTTAATCTTGGCTACTAAGTGATTATAAGTTTAAAGAAAACTCTCTCCCTCACATGTATTTGCCATTGTTTTCCTTAGTGACTAGGAGCTTAGGCTGGGTAATCTTAGCCAAATTATCCAATCTTTGTCATTCCAAGTTTCTTCATTTATAAAATAAGTGTAATACAATTTCTTTATGAGATCATTATGAAGATTCATTAAGATAAACTGTACCAAATGTTTATAATAACATCTAGTCTATAGTAAACAATAAATATTTAAGAGTTACTGTTGTGTTGTTCAAGTTGCTGTTGTTTTTGTCCCCAGTGAGCACATGTTAACAGTGGAGGACTGAAAATAAAATTCTGCATCATAAATTTTCGAAAGGGCTTGTGTTTAGTTATTCATTTATGTATTCCCTAGTAGGTAGACGGTGTTTCACACATTCAGTGCATTCTTAGTAAGTATTCTTTCAGAACTTTACTGCTGAAGCTAAAATATAATGCAGATTGTAGATACTTTAAATCAGTTAGGAAGAGAAGAAGAATGATTGTTTCAAAACTGAAACAAATTAATCTGTCCCCAAGATGTGTATCTGGGAGTGAGCTAATAATTATGGCTCTCTGGGAAGTCGATAGAAAGTCCAGGGTCTGCTATTTCATCTGTGTTAAGGCTTGATTTTTTTTTTTTTCCTTTCAGAGCATAGGCAGTTGAGCTCCCATGGACGGTGAGGTAAGTAGACTTGGAAGGGTGAAGACAACACATAAGCAACCTACAGAGTTCTAAACTAAAGGCAATAAAGTATCCATTACTGAAGATGTTCAAGGCTGTTTTATCTCATTTTTGGCAAAAGATAAGATGCACATTTTATCATCTCAATGACCATGAGTAAACAAGTGTCTATTCTTTGTGAATAAAAAATTATTACTGTTTATACAAGGAAACATCTAGGCAAGTTTGTCTTCTGCTTAATGCTACATACAATAACTAGGCAAAAAAAAAAAAAAAATGTGCATTCACTGAAATGGTCTACACTTTCCACCAGATGCTGAGCCATAGAAAGGGCATCAGATTATCTGTCAAAAACCTAGCAATGAATAGTTAATACCCAAGAGTGAAACTATAAGTAATAACTGACTCCCCCACTTCTACCTGTGTATCTTAGGAAAGTTTTCTTTGAGGGGAAAAGTTTTCTCATATGTAAAATGGAAAAAATAAAATACATATCTCACTAAGATTTTTGAAGATGGATTAATCCTTGTAGAACCTTTAGAACAGTGACAAGGTCTGTGTTAGCACCCAAGTAATAGCAAAGAACAAGCTTTTACTCTCCAAGGAAAAACCACCTCATGCTATGCTATGCTATGCTAAGTCACTTCAGTCGTGTCTGACTCTGTG
Organism: Bison bison bison; assembly: GCF_000754665.1. Taxonomy (NCBI): domain Eukaryota; kingdom Metazoa; phylum Chordata; class Mammalia; order Artiodactyla; family Bovidae; genus Bison; species Bison bison. The sequence continues at coordinate 124,210 of NW_011492757.1, forward strand.
TGACCCCATAGACGGCAGCCCACCAGGCTCCCCCATTCCTGGGATTCTCCAGGCAAGAACACTGGAGTGGGTTGCCATTTCCTTCTCCAATGCATGAAAGTGAAAAGTGAAAGTGAAGTCACTCAGTCGTGTCCAACTCTTAGCCACCTCATGGACTGCAGCCCACCAGGCTCCTCCGTCCAAGGAATTTTCCAGGCAAGAGTACTGGAGTGGGGTGCCATTGCCTTCTCCGAAACCACCTCTAGGAACTGGTTATTAAATATCAACAAATCAGATAATTAGATAAAAAAGTAAGATAATGTCTCTTACTTATTCACACTTCAGGAATATTAGCCAACTGATGTTGCACTGTAGGTCTTATTTAGCACTAACTAAAATCTGGTCTTGTATCTCAATTTGTGGGTTAAGTTTGAGAAACTATGCCTGAAGAGGGAGACTGATGAACTTTCAGTTTCTTCCACATGTACATGTTCTAAAACAATGCCTTCATGCAACTCACCCAGCCCTGTTGAAGAGGAGGATTTAGTTTTGCAGATGACAGCTATAAGCATAACAATAGATTAATTTTAAGTTACCACAGTTCACTTTTAATAATCCTTGAAAGTGGAAGTGAAAGTTGCTCAGTCGTGCCCAACTCTTTGCAACCCTATAGATTGTAGTCCGTGGAATTCTCCAGGCCAGAATCCTGGAGTGGGTAGCCTTTCGCTTTTCCAGGGGATCTTCCCAACCCATTTGAACCCAAGTCGGAGAAGGCAATGGCACCCCACTCCAGTACTTTTGCCTGGAAAATCCCATGGATGGAGGAGCCTGGAAGGCTGCAGTCCATAGGGTCGCTAGAGTCGGACACGACTGAGTGACTTCACTTTTCACTTTCATGCATTGGAGAAGGAAATGGCAACCCACTCCGCTGTTCTTGCCTGGAGAATCTCAGGGACGGAGAAGCCTGGTGGGCTGCCATCTATGGGGTCGCACAGAGTGGGACACAACTGAAGTGATTTAGCAAATAGCAATAGCTCCTGCATTGCAGGTGGATGCTTTACCAGCTGAGCCACAAGGGGAGCCCTAATAATCCTTGAGACAAACATAAAAACACAGACTTACAAAGGTGAACAGGACTTTATTGTCATTGAGTTCAAAATTCACATTTAACACTTGGAAGAAATGTGTTTTCCTTTGAATTCCTTAAAAAAATCCTTCCTTACCATTTTGAAAGCCTGAAATAGGAATCTTGGTCCTCAGACACCACTGCCTGCTATAAAGGTTCCCATGAACTTGTTCTGAGCAGGAGACAACTGAAGGCAATTCAGGACAATGTCATGATGTCCAATGCTTTGCCAAATATGTAGTGCTTCACCCAACTCACTCCAGCCATAGGTACAATTTAATCAACACAGATGTGAAAATTCTTGGGTTCTAAAGAACAATACAATTAATGTAGATGTAAATCTCTTACTGACTTTTAATTCTCTTGTATTTATTAATCTGTGACCTGAAATTAAAGTTTAACTTTACAATATCCATGTCAATATCTTTATCTATTTGCAGTGGATTCTGAATAATTGTACATCGCACATGACAATGCTGAGGTTTTGCAGTTCAGATTTAGAATGACATGATGACAAATATAAAAGTAACTGGATATAATGCATTTAATTTGCTAATAGATGACAAAAATCAAATTTAGCATAGAGTAACTGCACATACCAGCATTCACAGAAGCCCCTAGTACACATAAGGCAGACAACTAGCCAGGGGGAATGCGGTGGCCTAGATAGTGCAAATGGCAATTTTGACCTGAGGTAAACAGGCAGCACACTGTCACATTTTAGATGACAGAACAAGAGGCTATCTAGGGCTCTAGAGAATTTAGATTTTTCTAAACTATTCTCATGAACTTTAAGGCTTCCACAACTACTCAGAAGGAAGACATTGCCATCTGACTTCACCATCTTAAAAAAGAGAGAGATTGTATCATTACATACCTAGGACATGGGAAAGGGGAATGTTATTACTGTTTTAAATATTAGTGTATTTGTACATTGCTTAAATACAACAAAATATGCATGTGTATGTGCACAAAAGATACATATTGTAAGTCGTGTACTTTAATTATAAATAAATAAATACCAAATGAAAGAAAAAATGTAGAAGAAATTGCAGCCCTTGCAAATGAGAAAAAAAAAACTCACATTTTTCCCCTTATATATTTAGTATTTTGTTTTTACTTTTTAATTTCCAGGAAGTTGAGTTTACAATGCACAGACATTTTCTTTAGAGATGAACTAAAGAATTCCAATAAATAAAGATTGTTAGTTCTTTTAAAATGATATAGATTCTTCTATATTCTCAGTGAAGCCTTGAGCCTTAAATGACATTAAAAAAAAAAATCCTTAAGATAATTAAATACTAATCTTAAACAAAATACTATCAATGTATTGTACCATTTATATGATAATTCATTTATAATATTGTCAATTAACTAGGACACAGTCTAGTAAATCTAGCTTAGACAGAAATCCCTAAATACTTTCTATGGTCCTTGGAAAGAATTATCTTCATATTATTTTTTGATAGAGGGAAAAAAAAAAAACCACCTCTTTCACCTAAGTAGGGCAGTGGAATTTGTTTGAAATCAATTCAAAATTTAATTATAAAGTAAGGTACTTGCTATTCTCAGTTCAAAGCAGACCCTTCTATTTCTCTGGAGTTCTCTTCCATTTCCATGACTTTCATAAGAGAAGTCCTATGATTTGCATGGTTTGGTTACCTGCCTGGGACTATTCACTTTCTGAGCAGAGACAGCTGACTTTGGTGCTCTCCTTACATATTAATTTTTCCAATTTTTGAGCCAGGTCAAGTACTGATGTATCCTACTTTCTCTACCATTTTTAAGATACATCTGAAATTGTTTGAACTTACTATTTCAGCCCCAAAGATTTTTTTCAATAGCCATTTTTTTTAAATGGATAAGGACAGAAAGCATAAATCTTTGAAACTGGAGAACATGACGTACATATTTTAACAGTATTTTGGTAAGAATCTCTTGAGAGTCCCTTGGACTGCAAAGAGATCCAACCAGTCCATTCTGAAGGAGATCAGCCCTGGGTGTTCTTTGGAAGGACTGTTGCTAAAGCTGAAACTCCAGTACTTTGGCCACCTCGTGTGAAGAGTTGACTCATTGGAAAAGACTCTGATGCTGGGAGGGATTGGGGTCAGGAGGAGAAGAGGACGACAGAGGATGAGATGGCTGGATGGCATCACTGACTCGATGGACGTGAGTCTGGGTGAACTCCGGGAGTTGGTGATGGACAGGGAGGGCTGGCGTGCTGCGATTCATGGGGTTGCAAAGAGTTAGACATGACTGAGCGACTGAACTGAATATTCCATTTTATATATATATATATGTAGATAGATAGATAGATAGATAGAGGTATCAGTTCACTGTAGATATCTATATATAGATAGAGGTATCAGAGTTACCTGTCTAAACTAGATATACTTCGGTGCTCAGCTTTCTGCTCAGTTCAACTTTCACATCCATACATGACTACTGGAAAAACCATAGCCTTGACTAGATGGACCTTTGTTGGAAAAGTAATGTTCCTGCTTTTGAATATGCTATCCAGGTTGGTCATAACTTTCCTTCCAAGGAGTAAGTATCTTTTAATTTCATGGCTGCAATCACCATCTGCAGGAATTTTGGAGCCCAAAAAATAAAGTCTGACACTGTAGATATAGATATATAGATATTGCAATCCTTATCCATTCATCTGTTGAAGGGCACTGGGGTTGTTTCATATCCTGGTTATTAAAATAATGTTGCTATGAATGGTGGAGTGCATGCATCTTTTTTAATTAGTGTTTCTTTCTTTTTTCTTTTCTAGTTATACACCCAGGAATGAAATTTTTGGGCCATACCCTTGTTCTATATTTAGTATTTTGAGGATCCTCAGTAGTATTTTCCATAGTGGATGCATCACTTAACATTCCAGTCAATAGTATACAAGGGTCTCTTTTCTCTATATCCTTATCAACATTTGTTATTTGTAGATATTTTGATGATAGCCATTCAGGCAAGGGTGAGGCAAAATCACATGGTGATTTTTATTTAAATTTCTCCAATAAATAGAAATATACTAAATAGAAATATACTAAATACTAAATATACTAAATAGAAATATTTAGTATAGTTTCACCTGCCTGATAACCATCTATGTATCTTCTTTGGAAAAATGTCTATTCAGGACTTTTGCCCATTTTTAATGTTTCTTTTTTTGTTTGTTTTTGTTTTATATTGAATTGTAGGAGCTGTTTATGTACTTTGAATATTAATCCCTTATTTGATATATCATTTGCAAATTCTTTTTTTGCTATTTCATAATTTGTCTTATTTTCTCAATGATGTATTTGGTTGTGCAAATATTTTTAAGTTTAGTGAGATTTCATTTGTTTATTTTTGCTTTAATTTCTTACATGATCAAAAAAGAAAAAAAAAAGAAACAAAAAAACTCTTGCTACTACTTATGTCAAAGAGTATTCTGCCTGTTTTATTCTAGGGGTTTCCTGGCTTCTGCTCTTACATTTATTAGGCCTTTAATGCATTCACTCTACTCATGATTTAAGCAGAAACTCATAGCTGTGTTGTGAATGACATTTTCATTCAGGAAAATAATTTATATGTGAGAGAATAGATTTCATGAATGTAGATTGGGGCTTCACAAATTATTAATATATAGCTTAATTGAAGAAAATAATTGTTATAACAAACTACAAAAATGTGTCACAAAATACATTTGTGACTGATATAATTAGAGGGATGTCTTTCACTATGAGAAGGATTTCTATTGTGTGATCATTAAAATGTCATAAAATTTAGTTTGAAATATTAAACCTGAAATTTATAAATGAGTAGTTTTTAATCTCTTTGAATTAGAAATGGAAATGCATCAATAATTGTTCAGTTACTTTTTTGTACCTATTGAAAACAGAATTATTATTATTTTTTAAATCTAGAAAGTCTCTAATTTTGCTGCTCACTGCTCTCCAGTCCTATTCTTTTCTACTACTCTGGAGAATAATGTTTTGATGTTATAAATCCCTTTCTCTTCGTATATTTTCTCCAGCTTTTGGAAATAAAAGCACTCCCCTCCCTCCGCAAAAAAAAAAAGTCACAAACTTCTTAAGGATGTATAAGACAATATGTCTGCCAGAAAGGTGGAATGGAAGAAAAAGTGATTAAAAAAATTAGCTCAATATTTACCTTACCATACTCTCAAAGAAGAATTTTATTTTGGGAGTATTTGACATCCACAAATTTAATAATTTTAATTAATCTGCATTAGAAATCACCTCCCCCATGCCACAACACACACAAAATTGGGTTAGTCAATTCACCTGACTTTTTCAGACCTGAAAATACTTCCTCCAGCCAAAGTTAAAATGGATGTAAATATGGACTTTTTATGACATTAGGTTACGATTTTGTAGTTCAGTAGTTCAGTGGTGTCCAACTCTTTGCAACCCCATGAACTGCAGCATGCCAGGCCTCCCCATCTTCCACCATCTCCCAGAGTTTACTCAGACCCATGTCCATTGAGTTGGTGATGCCATCCAACCATCTCATCCTCTGTCATCCCCTTCTCCTCCTGCCCCCAATCTTTCCCATCATCAGGGTCTTTTCAGATGAGTTAGCTCTCCGCATCAGGTGGCCAAAGTAATGGTACTTCAGTCTCAGCTTCAGTCCTTCTAATGAATATTCAGGGTTAATTTCCTTTAGGTTGGACTGGTTTGAATTCCTTGTTGTCCAAGGGACTCTCTCAAGAGTCTTCTCTAACACTACAGTTCAAAAGCATCAGTTCTTCTTTCTGGTCCAACTGTCACATCCATACATGACTACTGAAAAAAGCAAAGTTTGGACTATATGAACGTTTGTTGGCAATGTAATGTCTCTGCTTTTTAATATGCTGTATAAATTTGTCATAGTTTTTCTTCCAAGGAGCGTGTCCTTTAATTCCATGGCTGCAGTTACCATCAGCAGTGATTGTGGAGCCCAAGAAAATACAGTCTGTCACATTTTCTATTGTTTCCCCATCTATTTGCCATGAAGTGACAGGATGGGATGCCATGATCTTAGTGCTTTGAATGTTGAGTTTTAAGCCAACTTTTCACTCTCTTCTTTCACTTTCATCAAGAGTTTCTTTAGTTTCTCTTCACTTTATGCTATAAGGGTGGTGTCATCTGCATATCTGTGGTTATTTATATTTCTCTCTGCAATCTTGATTCCAGCTTGTGCTTCATCCATTCTGGGATTTCACATGATGTACTCTGCATATAAGTTAAATAAGCAGGGTGACAATATCTAACCTTGGCCTACTCCTCTCCCAATTTTGAATTAGTCCTTTGTTCTATGTCTGGTTCTAACTGTTGCTTCTTGACCTGCATACAGATTTCTCAGGAGACAGGTAAGGTCTGGTATTCCCATTTCTTTACCACTAGCACTACCTGGGAAGCCAAATATATTCTTTAAATATGCATTCAATGTACAATATTTCATTGTACAATATCTTCCCATCCATTCTTCCATTGACAAACATTTAGATTGCTTCTAAGTCCTGGCTACAGTATATAGTGTTGGAATGTACATTAGAGTACAAGTATCTTTACAAATAAGGGTTTTCTCCAGGTATATGCCTAGGAGTGGTATTGTTTTCTCATATAGTATCCTTGTGTGTGCATGTTAGGTCACTGAGGATTTTCCAACTCTTTGTGACCCCATGGGCCTGCCAGGATACTTTGTCCATGGGATTCTCCAGGAAAGAATACTGGAGTGAGTTTGAATTGCCATGGCCTCCTTCAGGGCATCTTCCTGACCCAGGGATTTAATCCATGTCCCTTACACCTCCTGCTTTAGTAGGAATGTTCTTTACCACTAGAGTCACCTGAGCTTAAGGTACTTCCACACTGTTCTCCCTAGTGGCTCTACCAATTTACATTCTGTTTAACTCTCTAGCATATATTCTTTAATTTTTTGATGATGGCCAATCTGCTTATTATGAGGTGATACTCATTGTAGTTTTGATTTGGATTTATCCAATAATTAATGATGTTGAACAACTTTTCTCATGCTTCTTGGCCTTCTGTGTGTCTTCATTGGAGAAATGTTATTTAGATCTTCTGTCTATTGTTATATGGGTTGCTTGCTTTTTTGATACTGAACTGCATGAGCTGTTTGTATATTTCAGAGATTAATCCCTTGTTATTCACTTCATTTGCAGATATTTTCTACCATTATGGGGTTATCTTTTTGTTTTGTTTATGTGCAAAAACTTTAAAGTTTAATTGCATCCCATTTGTTTATTTTTATTTTCATTACTCTAGGAGGTGGAACAAAAGAGATCTTTCAGAGTTTTATGTTAGAGATTATTCTGACTATATTTTCCTCTAAGAGTTTTATAGTATCCAGTCTTATATTCATGTCTTTAATTCATTTTCAGTGAATTTTTGTGTATGGTGTTAGAGAATGTTCTAATTTCATTCTTTTACATTTAGCTGTCCAGTTCTCCCAGTACCATTTATTGAAGATACTGTCTTTTTACCATTGTGTATTCTTTCATTCTTTTTTTTTTTTTGCCTCATTTGCTTTACCTTTATTATTTGCTATCTACCTATATTTTTTCTGAACACATGTGTATAAGTTATGTATAATATCACCCTTTACCCATTAATGTTTCAATGTGTATACCCTAAGAATTAGGATACTCTCTTACATAATCAATATGAAATGTTTAACTCTTAGATATCTATTAACCATATTGCAGTTTTATCAACGGATGGAACAAAGGCCTATGTAGCATTTTTTCATTAAGTAC
>NW_011492757.1:133531-137266 GCF_000754665.1 Bison bison bison
ATGTTGGCCACCTGATGTGAAGAGCCAATTCTTTAGCAAAGACTGAGGACAGGAGAAAGGGATGACAGAGGACTAGATGGTTGGATGGCATCACCAACTCAATGGACAAGAGTTTGAGCAAGCTCTGGGAGATGGTGAAGGACAGGAAAGCCTGGAGTCTGTAGTCCATGGGATCACAGTCAGGCATGACTGGGTGACTAAACAAGAGCACCTAGAATATGACTGTAATCCTCTCCTGAGACCAGGAGGCCTATGGGTATAGTTTTGTATTCTTCCTCTTACCCATTCTAGGCACATAGATTCTCCCTAGAAGGAGCTTTTGCATAGGCCTGGCTCTCGAGCTTATACACTAGCCACCCAGAGGATGTACTTTTTGATTGACTGGCTCAAGTAGCCAGAGGAACTTCCACTCCTTGGCTCTGAAGACCTGTAGCAAACAAAGAAATAGTTCTTAACCAATTATCTTTCAGAGCTTAGTGTAGATAGTCTTTCCCTGAAAGAATTGTATCTGCATATTTTAAAATCACTTCCTGCTTAGGAGGTGTCTTCCAATCTAGGTGCTGTCTTCCTGTCTCGCAATCTAGGTACTGACTGGGATATGCTCCTTTGGGATACTGACTTGACTTGGCACAACCTCAACTATTGAGAACTATTCAACAAAGATGGTAACTTGAACTATCACAAAGATTGAGAAAGAATCAAGAGCTTGATCTGGGCTGAAAAATAGTATTCATCTTCTGTATGAGACCATTCTTTCAAGACTGAAAGAAGTGGTTTTATATCTAATGTAGAAACAAACATAGAATTAAGGAAAATGAAGGAACAGAGAAACATGTTTCAAACAAAGGAACATGATAAAACTGTAGAAATAGATCTCAAAGAAATGGTGATAAATGATTTACCTGATAAAGAATACAAAAGATAAAAGTACTAATAATTGTAACTATAATAATTTGTTACTCAACTCAAGGTAAATATATAAAAAATTGTGACATCAAAAACAAAATGGGAGGGGGAGTAAAAGGCAGACCTTTAATATTTATTCCTAGTTAAGTTTATACCAACTTAAAATAGAGAGGTATAAATATAAGGTTTTTTGGAAGTCTTATGTTACCCACGAAGCAAAATTCTACAGTAGATACACAAACAGAAAGAGAAAGGAATGCAAGCATACTACTATAGGAAATCATCAAATAATAAAAGAAAACAGCATGTGAAGGAGAAAATAACACTTAAGTTACAAAACAATGGGTAAACAATTTAAAAAATAGCAATAGTAAGGTTATATCTATCAATACTTACTTTAAATGTAAATGGATTAAATTCTTCAATCAAAAGATCAAATGGTTGAATGGACAAAAAGCAAGACTTCCTACAAGATGCTTGCTTCATGTTAAGGAGGTACATAGATTAAAATGAAGCATTGTAAAAAGATAATTCCATGTAAATGAAAGCAAAAGAAAGCAGGGGGAGCTATACTCAAAAAACAAATGAAAAAGAATTTAAGCAAGGCTATACTGAGAATCAAAGAAGGTCATTATATAATAATAAAAAGGTCAATCTAACAAGAGGCTACATTTGTAAAGATGCATGTACCCAACAAAGGAGAACGTACATATATAAAACAAATTAATAAATGCAATATAATAATAGTAGGGGACTTAATTAATACTGCTTCCAACAATGGATAGATAATCCAAACAGAAAATCAATTAGCAAATATTACACTATACTTTAGATGAAATAAGTTTATAGACTTTGATAGAATATTTCATCCAACAGCAGCAAAATACATATTCTTCAACTTTGTTCTCCTTTCTCAAGATTTCTTTGACCATTCAAGATTCTTTGTAGTTACATATAAATTGAAGGGATTAATATCCAAAATACAACAATAAGTCCTTCAATTCTATAGCAAAAGGAAAAAAAATGATTAAAAGTGAGCAGAGAAACTGAATAGACGTCTTTCTGGAAAAAAAATCTAAATGGCCAACAGGTAAATGAAAAGGTGCTCAATATCAATAAACAACAGGGAAATGCAAATCAAAAGCACAAACTTCACATCTGTTAGAATGGCTATTATCAAATGACAAGAGATAACAAGTGCTGGTAAGGGTGTGGAGAAAAGGGAATTATTATGACTTGTTCAAAATGCACACTGAAAATGGAAAATAGTTTGGAGTTTCCTCAAACAATTAAAAATGGAACTAATTATCATGTCAAATGATCATGATGTACATTTTACACATCTTATAATTTTATGTTAATTATATCTCAACAAATCTGAAATTTAAAAATAACATGAATATTAATAATATGACAAAAACAAAACTCTGTCTCATATTGCTGATGTAGAGCTCTTACTTTAATTCATTTTGTATTAAAGTTAATGTAGTTTAATGTATACTTTCTGTACAGATAAATTCCATTAAATTCCAAGTTAAGAGTGTGGAGAAAAGATAATGTTTGTATGGTGCTGCTGCTGCTGCTGCTTCTAAGTCGCTTCAGTCGTGTCCCACTCTGTGCAACCTCATAGACCGCAGCCCAACAGGCTCCCCCGTCCCTGGGATTCTCCAGGCAAGAACACTGGAGTGGGTTTCCATTTCCTTCTCCAATGCATGAAAGTGAAAAGTGAAAGTGAAGTCGCTCAGTCGTATCCGACTCTTAGCGACCCCATGGACTGCAGCCTACCAGGCTCCTCCATCCATGGTATTTTCCAGGCAAGAGTACCGGAGTGGGGTGCCATTGCCCTCTCTGGTATGGTGCTGATGAGTATGAAAATTACCACAGCCATTATGGAACATAGTGTAGAGGTTCCTCAAAAAATTAAACAGAACTGTTATGTGATCTAACATTTCCTCTTCTGGGTATATACCTAATGGAAATGAAATCAGTACCTGATCAGGTACCTGAACTCTTATGTTCATTTCAGCCTTATTCACGATGGCCAGGGCATAGAAACAGCAACCTCAGTGTCAATGGATGAACAAAGAAATTATCGAATACGGTTGAATTACCTTTAAAATAAAGATCTTTACATTTGCTACAACTGTAAATGAAACTGGAGGACATTATGCTAAGTGAAATGTCACACACAGAAAAAGAAATACTGCATGATTTCATTTATACATGGAATCTTGACAATGTTGAATGTGTAGAAGCAGAGAGTAGAACAGTGTTTACCAAGGATGGAGAGGTAGGGAAAATGAGGAGATGTTGATCAGAGTAGGTGTTTCATGCTTAGTCACTCAGTTGTCTCTGACTTTTTGTGATCCACTGGACTGTAGGCTGACAAGGCTTAGTCCGAAGGACTTTTTCAGCGGGAATACTGGAATTGGTTGACATTCCCTTCTCCAGGGAATCTTCCTGACCCATGGATCAGGCCCACATCTCCTGTGTCTCCTGCACTGTAGGTAGATTCTTAATCCACTGAGCCACGACAGAATGCAAAATTGCAATTATATGGGAGTCTAGAGATCTAACGTACATCGTGATGACTGTTAGTAATACTAAATTGTATATAGAAAACTGCAAAGCATAGATTTCAGGTTCTCTCACCACACATATAAGAAATTGTAAATATATCACAAGACAAATATGTTCATTAGCAGACTGCAGTGATTATTTCATTAACTATATGTATATTAAAATAGGTTGCAACAGTCGTGTCCGACTCTTAGCGACCCCATGGACTGCAGCCCACCAGGCTCCTCCATCCATAGGATTTTCCAGGCA
>NW_011492757.1:138348-140976 GCF_000754665.1 Bison bison bison
TTTGAGATTAGTTGTTTGTCGGTTGCTTCATTTGCTATTATTTTCTCCCATTCTGAAGGCTGTCTTTTCACCTTGCTGATAGTTTCCTTTGATGTGCAGAGGCTTTTAAGGTTAATTAGGTCCCATTTGTTTATTTTTGATTTTATTTCCAATATTCTGGGAGGTGGGTCATAGAGGATCCTGCTGTGATGTATGTCAGAGAGTGTTTTGCCTATGTTCTCCTCTAGGAGTTTTATAGTTTCTGGTCTTACGTTTAGATCTTTAATCCATTTTGAGTTTATTTTTGTGTATGGTGTTAGAAAGTGGTCTAGGAAGATCTTCAGCTTGCGGGCCCGGAGCGCAGTCCTAACTGCGCGGCGGAAGCTAGTCCTCTCTGTGTCCAGTCCGCGTCCTTCCCTGGACGGGGCTGCCATAAAGTTTAAAAAAAAAAAAAAGAAAGTGGTCTAGTTTCATTCTTTTACAAGTGGTTGACCAGATTTCCCAGCACCGCTTGTTTAGTATATTTTTGATACATAATTTGAAGTACAAAGGAAAAAGGAACAAAAACAAAATGATGAGGTTCTCAATACAACAAGCAAGTTGGAAATTGACCAACTAAAAATGATTTCAGAATCAGCACTTACTATACACTTTAACTAAAAATCTCTTTAAAGAAATTACAGTCTAAATATTTCACATAAAAATATAGAAAACAACACTGTCTCACTAGAAAACAAAATAAAAATATACTGTTAGGAAACTGAAGTAATTATTGTGTTCAAGTTATCTTCCCTATTTTTACATTATAGAAACATATGACCTACTTTCTTATTTTCATCTTCAGAGATGGTGTGTGTGTGTGTGTATATATTTCATGCCTCATATTGGGAAAGAGTAGAATAAATCCACATTATTTTAACAGTAGCTTGTAACAATGTATTAGTATTTGTGCTACTATATTCTCTACCAATATTTTTACTAAAAAATAATTGTGGTTTAAAATTTTGTCTGCTGTAACGATACAAAAATAAGTACTTTTAAACTAATATTTATTTCTCAACTATTAGTATTTTATTTCTTATTATATTTGGTTCATTAAATAATTCATAAAAATATATGAAAATATAACATTTTGATTTATTTACCTTTTATTTTTAAATAGTCATAGATTCATAAGAAGCAATAAAAATATGAACAAAATGTAGATATCAGTGAAAATGTCATTGTAGGGAACTCCAGATTTCTGTCTCACTAATAAAAATAACAGATATTATCCAACTGGCACAAACTGTTAGATTGAAATTTTTTAATATAATTTATTTTAATTGTAGGCTAATTACTTTACAATATTGTATTGGTTTTGCCATACATCAACATGAATCTGCCACAGGTGTACAGGTGTTCCCCATCTTGAACCCCCCCTCCCACCTCCCTCCCCGTACCATGAAAATTTTTGGAATTTTGTATACTCCTCAAAAACTTACAGTAAATTCAGGAAAGTTTAAGAAAAGAAGAACTAAAGCTCCAGAGAGTTTGGTAACATTTTAGCTTACCAAGATCCCATCCTCTTTTTCCTAACTTGGAAGTGGTCTTGAAGAGTCTGGTCTGCATCACCAGTATGAGTGTCTAATAATAGAGGGAGTAGAATGAAACTTACTCAACAGGAACTGTGCTTTCTCATTCTGACATGTCTGATGACTCCATGAGGGCATAGCCCATATGGCTTATTTCTATTTTGCATGACTTACAATTCTTCTAAGGCTGAGAAAGCTACCCAATAACATTTATAAAAATTATTTAAGGGCAAATGTAATAGATTTTGCTGCAAATATTTTAAGCAAGGGATAACCATTGGAAAAGATTCATAAAAAGTTGCACATAGAATTACTCAGCACGTCCACTCTTAGGTACTTCCAAAATATTTGAAAATATATTTTAAATGAAACAAACACTTGTAAATGAATATTTGTAGCAGCATTATTAGTAATAATTAAAAAATGGCAACTAACCATCAATCATGTGATAAATAGATTTTCAGTTCAGTTCAGTCACTCAGTCGAGTCCAACTCTTTGCGACCCTATGGACCAGAGTGTGCCAGGTCTCCCGGTCCATCACCAACACCAAGAGTCCACACAAACCCATGTCCATAGAGTCGGTGATGTCATTCAACCATCTCATCCTCTGTCATTCCCTTCTCCTCCTGCCCTCAATCTTTCCCAACATCAGTGTCTTTTCAAATGAGTCAGCTCTTCGCATGAGGTGGCCCAAGTATTGGAGTTTCAGCTTCAACATCAGTCTTTCCAAAGAACACCCAGGACCGATATCCTTTAGGATGGACTGGTTGGATCTTCTTGAAGTCCAAGGGACTCGCAAGAGTCTTCTCCAACACCACAGTTCAAAAGCATCAATTCTTCGGCACTCAGCTATCTTTATAGTTCAACTCTCACATCCATACATGACCACTGGAAAAACCATAGCCTTGACTAGATGGACCTTTGTTGGCAAAGTAATGTCTCTGCTTTTTAATATGCTGTCTAGGTTGGTCATAACTTTCCTTACAAGGAGTAAGCATCTTTTAATTTCATGGTTGAAATCACCATCTGCAGTGATTTTGGAGGCCAGAAAAATAAAGTCAGCCACTGTTTCCA
>NW_011492757.1:141475-141619 GCF_000754665.1 Bison bison bison
TTTCTGGAACTCTCTTGCTTTTTTGATGATCCAGTGGATGTTGGCAATTTGATCTCTGGTTCCTCTGCCTTTCCTAAAACCAGCTTGAACATCTGGAAGTTCACGGTTCACGTTTTGCTGAATCCTGGCTTGGAGAATTTTGAG
>NW_011492757.1:142209-145881 GCF_000754665.1 Bison bison bison
TACAATGCAACACTATTTGGTCATTAAAAAAAAAAAAAAAAAAAAAAGAATAATGCTCACCATAGTATGAATGAGCTTTAAAAACCTTATACTGATGAAAGAATCTGGACAAAATAGTCCACATATGGTTCAGTTCAGTTCAGTCGCTCAGTCCTGTCTGACTAATTGTGACCCCCATGGACTGCTGCATGCCAATCTTCCTTGTCCATCAGCAACTCCTGGAGCTTGCTCAGACACCTGCCCATTGAGATGGTGACCATCTCATCCTCTGTTGTCCCCTTCCTCTGCCTTCAATGTTTCCCAGCATCAGGGTCTTTTTCAGTGAGTCAGTTCTTCCCATCAGGTGGCCAAAGTACTGGAGCTTCAGCTTCTGCATCAGTCCTTCCAACGAATATTCAGGACTGATTTCCTTTAATATTCACTAGTTTGATCTCTGTGCAGCCCAAGGTTATCTCAAGAGTCTTGTCCAACACCATAGTTCAAAAGCATCAATTATTGAGTGCTCAGCCTTCTTTATACTCTGACTCTCACATCCGTAAATGACTACTGGAAAAATCATAGCATTGACTAGATGGACCTTTGTTGGTAAAGTCAAGTCTCAATTTTTTAACCTGCTGTCTAGAGTTGTCATAGCTTTTGTTCCAAGGAGCAAGCATCTTTTAATTGCATGATTGCAATCACCATCTGCAGTGATTTTCAAGCCCACGAAAGTAAGGTCTGTCACTTTTTCCACTATTTCTCCATCTATTTTCCATGAAGTGATGGGACCAGATGCCATGATCTTCATTTTTTGAAGCTGAGCTTTAAACTAGCTTTTTCACCCTCCTCTTTAACTTTCATCAAGAGTTTTTTTAGTTCCTCTTCACTTTCTGCCATAAGGGTGGTGTCACCTACATATCTATGGTTATTGATATTTCTCACATATGGTATGATTCCACTTATAGGAAATATGTAGTATTGGCAGCTCTTTAGAGACAGAAAGATTAGTTGCCATGACTGGGGAAAGGGAAAATGAGGAGTAACTGTTTAATAGACAAGGAATGTCCTTTTAAGGTGACAACAATATTTTGATAGGGGTTATGGTTACCCAATTCTCTGAACATATTAAAAGCTACTGAACAAACTAAAACTAAACTAAACATTTGAAAAACTAAGATCGTGGTATCTGGTCCCACTACTTCTTGGCAAATAGATGGGGAAAAAGTGGAGTGGCAGATTTTATTTTCTTGGGTTCCATAGTCACTGCAGATGGTGACTGTAGCCATGAAATTAAAAGACCATTGCTCCTTGGAAGAAAAGCTATGACAACCTTAGAAAGCATATTAAAAAGCAGAGACTTCACTTTGCTGCCAAAGGTTCATATTGTCAAAGCTATGATTTTTCCAGTAGTATGTGATTTTTCATGTACAGATTTTGGACCATAAAGAAGGCTGAGTACCAATAAATTAACACTTTCAGACTGCTATGCTGGGGAAGACTCTTGAGAGTCCCTTGGACAGCAGGGAGATCAAGCCAGTCAATCCTAAAGAAAATCAGTCCTGAATATTCATTGTAAGGACTGTGCTGAAGCTGTATCTCCAGTACTTTGATCACCTGATGTGAAGAACCAACTCACTGGAAAAGACCCTGATGCTGGGAAAGATTGAGGGTAGGAGGACAAGGGGGTAACAGAGGATGAGATGGTTGGATGACATCACCATCTCAATGGACATGAGTGAGTAAATTCCGGGAGATAGTGAAGGATAGCGAAGTCTCTGTCCTTCAGTCCATATGGTGTGCTGCAGTCCATAGGGTCCCAAACAGTTGGACGACTTACCTACTGAACAACAACAGCACTGAACTGTAATTTTTAAAATAGTTAAAAGAGTGAATTTTGTTTCGTAAATTTTATCACATATGCATGTTCACACATACACACAAAAGTTGTTCTGGGCCATGGGTGGAAGTATAGGTTGTCCAGGTGTGACTTCTGTGCTGTATTTCAGGGCAGTAGGGACACTCAGATACCATAGATCTTCCCTTAATTCTGTGTCAATATGCAAAGCCCTTTCCCCATAGCTTGTCCTTTTTGGTTCTATTACAGTGTGCAGTTCAGCATTTATTTATGTGGTTATTTCATTTCTGTCTTTATCCACTATACCCAATCTCTCCCAAGCTATTTAACACTGAGTTCTTATATTAAAATATCAACAAGTACTCATGAATAGAGGAATATAAAACAGGAGGGGAAAAAAATGCACCAAGAGATCCTGTGTATCATTTATCCTTTTTTTTTTTTTTTGTCAGTGGTAACATTTTTTGTAATTGTAGTACAATATTAAAATGAGAAAATTGACATTGACAGAATCCATAGGTCTTATTCTGGTTCACTTATCTTACATGTAGTCATTGTGTGTGTATGGCTCTACACAATTTCAATATATGTGATTTCAGTAACCACCATCAGTATTATGTTAATGAATTGGTGTACTCTTGTAAAACTATATCCAACTCCTATTTCCCCATCTCTGTTCTCTGACAAAACTGGTCTGCTCTTCATCTCTGTATTTTGTTCTTATTCCAAGGATATTAAAAAATGAAATAAAATAGTATATAATCTTTGAGATTGACTTTTTTATTCAGCATAAGTTTCTTGTGATCCACCCAAGTTGCTGTATTAATGGTCCATTCTTTTATATCACTGCATGGTATAGATGTGCTGATTTTATTTACTCATTTGCAGATCAAAGAATACTTTCATTATTTCCAGCTTGCTGCTGTTATGAATAAGATGTATAAGACTCATAAACAGGTTTTTGTGTGAACATAAGCTTCATTTCTCTGGAAAAAGTGTCCAGGAAGGTCCAGTTTTTGATAGACATTGTTCCATGCATTTGAAAATAAATAGAATACTAAAGAAAAAAACCAGCTGAATGAAAAAATATAAAGTATTTTAGTGGGATTAAAAACATTGTTAGGAGGAAGACAGGCAATAAACAAGTACATAATTTTTAAAGGTAATTGCAGATCACATTACATTCTGTGAAAGAAAGAATCTGGGATGCAATGGAGAAAGACTGGGTAGGATTCTAGATAGAGCAGTCAAAGGGTAATCTAAGGGGACACTAACAACTACTGGGACATATAAACATACCTTTTGATTAGAAGCAACTCTTTAAATGTTTCTTTAGTTAGATATTGCTGTAACTTCAAAGACTTTCATGATACAGAAACTATATTATCAATAAACTGCCATCCATAGGAGCTATTAGCAAGGTTCTTATTTGAGATAAGTTATACTTCAAATATATGAGGAACTCAAAAGCCTCTTGATGAAAGTGAAAGTGGAGAGTGAAAAAGTTGGCTTAAAGCTCAACATTCAGAAAACGAAGATCATGGCATCCAGTCCCACCACTTCATGGGAAATAGATGGGGAAACAGTGGAAAGAGTGTCAGACTTTATTTTTCTGGGCTCCAAAATCACTACAAATGGTGACTGCAGCCATGAAATTAAAAGACGCTTACTGCTTGGAAGGAAGGTTATGACCAACCTAGATAGCATATTCAAAAACAGAGACATTACTTTGCCAACAAAGGTTCATCTAGTCAAGGCTATGGTTTTTCCTGTGGTCATGTATGGATGTGAGAGTTGGACTGTGAAGAAGGCTGAGCGCCGAAGAATTGATGCTGTTG
>NW_011492757.1:146515-148670 GCF_000754665.1 Bison bison bison
GCTGCCGTTTATGGGGTCGCACAGAGTCGGACACGACTGAAGCGATGCAGCAGCAGCAGAAGTAGCAGCAGCATACTTCAAAGCCTAAAGTCTACCTAAGTGAAAATGTTAGTTGTTCAGTTGTTCTGACTCTTTGAGACTCCATGAACAGTAACCTGCCAGGTTCCTCTCTCCATAAGAGTCTCTAGGCAAGAATCCTGGAGTGGATTGCAATTGCCTTCTCCAGGGTGTCTTTCTGACCCAGGGACAGAACCTGGACCTCCCTCATTGGAAGCAGATTCTTTACCATCTGAGCCACTAGGGAAGCCCAATCAACATAGATCATACATCAAGTAGGAACACATTGGTGAAAAAAAAAAAAGTTGGGGAAGATAACAACTTTTAGAAGAGCCTGCTTACTCTCCTGTATAAGTGTAATCATGATATAAAAAGATGGAATTGTATCAGTAAATCTGTTTGAAGACAGATTGCATGCAAACACTTTAAGATTCAAGTCATTCATTAATCTATTGTGGAGCTCTCTTTTAGAAATGTGTCTTATTTTCCAAACTGTGGACACAATAGTAAATATCATTCTCATCCTATGATTTTGAACTTTTGGATGTAAAAATGTCCTTAAAGAAATAGGCTTATAGTGGGTTGGGGACTGAACTTAACTAACTTTCTGACCAAGAAAGCTGAACATTTTCCTTAGCATGACTAAATTTTAAACATTTTTTCCCCTTGCTATAGAACCCTTACCTCCCTTTTCTTAAAGCATTTAGTTTAGAAAACTTAAATTGTAGATTCTTATCTGTTCCTTGAGATGTAAATTTCTTTCCAGTCTCTAACCAGTTTTATTAACCAGCAATGTCTGTCTCAAAGACCTGGGAGTTATCTCTTCGAAGAAAGGCAGTGTCCTGGGCTTCCCTGGTGGCTCAGTAGTAAAGAATCCACCTGCTGATGTAGGAGACATGGGTTCTATCCCTGGTCTGGGATGATCCTACATGCTGCAGAGCAGCTAAGCCTGTGTGTCACAACCATTGAGTCTGTAATCTAGAGCCCCAGAGCTGCAACTACTGAACCCACATGCTGAAACTACTAACGCCAGTGGTCCACAACAAGAGAAGCCACTGCAATGAGAAGCCCATGTGCTGTAGTGAAGAGTAGCCCCCTTTTCTGCACAACTGGAGACAAGTCTGTGCAGTAACAAAGACTCAGCACAGCCAAAAACAAGTAAATAAATAAAAATAATTAAAAAAGAAAGAGAGATAGTGCTCCGTCAATCAGTCTTTAGGCGAAGGCAGGAGCTGAAATTTCATGAGCACCAAGCAGCACACACAGGTAACCTAATACATTCACCCATCTCTCCACTAATATCTCTCAGCACTTTTCCACTAGTTCACTCCAGTGCTTAAAAATTCTCCCTCAATTTATAACAATGGAGCTGATTTCAATCTTTCTCCCCTATTGCAATGAATTACTTTTTGCCTATTTTACTGGTCTGGGGAGATTTTTATTTTGCAGTTTCTCAAGCAATATTCTGAATATAAATATATTTAAGTCACAATCTATTGTTTCCTAAAGTTGCTTAATACTTTCGTGCTTAGTAACATAGATTATTGACTATGTGAACAGTTAAATGCTGAGTGAAGGAAGAGTCTGAACTGGAAGACTGGCATGCAAACCTGTTGGAGCTTAAGTTCATGGAGATTAATAAAGGTAGAATTGTCAGATAGAAATAATATGACAACTCATGAAGGGACTTGGGTACCCTGAGACTAGGTAAAGCTAGATAGGGGAAGAGTTGGCAGTGCACTACAGAAAAGAGAGCAAAAGAGTGAGGAATTTAGTAGCACAAACACCAAATAATAGATTTAGAGTGGGTATGGGGGTGGTTCAGTTCAGTCCAGTCACTCAGTTATGTCTGACTCTTTGTGACCCTTTGGACTGCAGCACGCCAGGCCTCCTTGCCCATCAAGTTTACTCAAACTCATGCCCATTGAGTCGGTGATGCCATCCAACCATCTCATCCTCTGTCATCCCATTATCCTCTCACCTTCAATCTTTCCCAGCATCAGGGGCTTTTAAAGTGAGTCAGCTCTTCACTTCAGGTGGCCAAAGTATTAGAGTTTTAGCTAAAAAGAAAGAGGTCCAAGCATATGTTTTAAACAAA
>NW_011492757.1:149151-149674 GCF_000754665.1 Bison bison bison
TTAATTGTTTTATGGCTGGGGGATGACACACCTCATGCCATCCCATCTCACAAATACATATTGTGAGAGAGGGGCCTGCTGAAACTCCCTCAGCCTTGAGGTGGGTCTCTTATCTGATTAATAGCTTCTTACAGACATAAAGCACCTTACTAAAAACTAGCAAAGGGACACTCTTTTTGTCCCCTTCTAATGTCCATGTCAGAAACTTTCCCTGTCTCTATGATTCTTTAATAAAACTTTGCTACACAAAAAGCTCCAAGTAGTCAAATCTCATGTCTGATACCAAATCAAAATCCTCTCCTCTAGAGGTCATGAATCCCAGAATAACACATGACTCACAGCAGCAAACTTTCATTCGTTGCAGGTATACAGCAAAGTGGGCTTTTCCAATGGCTCAAACAGGGTAAAGAATTCACCTGCAATGACACACAGATCAGATCAGATCAGTCGCTCAGTCGTGTCCGACTCTTTGCGACCCCATGAATTGCAGCATGCCAGGCCTCCCTGTCCATCACCAACTCCC
>NW_011492757.1:149774-150189 GCF_000754665.1 Bison bison bison
TTGTAGACTTTTGGATCGCAGCCATTCTGACTGGTGTGAAATGGTACCTCATAGTGGTTTTGATTTGCATTTCTCTGATAATGAGTGATGTTGAGCATCTTTTCATGTGTTTGTTAGCCATCTGTACGTCTTCTTTATAGTGTATCTCTGAGTTAGTTGTTCCTACTCTGTTTTCTCTGTGCAACTGTTTGTTCCATATGCTTACCTTGAATATTAAAGAGCTGCCTGTGAGAAGACTCCTCTACCAGACTGTCTATGACTTAAGGTCAAGGACCATAATTTTATCTCTCTTTGTATCTCCAACTGTTGCACAGTTCTTGACACCTAGTTTCTGCTGGTAAATGTTAAACAAAGCATGGCAAAATGGACAAGAACTAGAACAAAAAATTCAGCTTAATTGTAATATTATATCTTT
>NW_011492757.1:151757-153387 GCF_000754665.1 Bison bison bison
GTTTTCTGAATGTTGAGCTTTAAGCCAACTTTTTCACTCTCCTCTTTCACTTTCATCAAGAGGCTTTTTCGTTCCTCTTCACTTTCTGCCATAAGAGTAGTGTCATCTGCATATCTGCAGTTATTGATATTTCTCCTGGCAATCTTGATTCCAGTTTGTGCTTCCTCCAGCCTAGCGTTTTTCATGATGTACTCTGCATATAAGTTAAATAAGCAGAGTGACAAGATACAGCCTTGACGTACTCCTTTTCCTATTTGGAACCAGTCTGTTGTTCCATGTCCAGTTCTAACTGTTGCTTCCTGACCTGAATACAAATTTCTCAAGAGGCAGATCAGGTGGTCTGGTATTCCCATCTCTTTCAGAATTTTCCACAGTTTATTGTGATCCACACAGTCAAAGGCTTTGGCATAGTCAATAAAGCAGAAATAGATGTTTTTCTGGAACTGTCTTGCCTTTTTCATGATCCAGCGGATGTTGGCAATTTGATATCTGGTTCCTCTGCCCTTTCTAAAACCAGCTTGAACATCAGGAAGTTCACGGTTCACATATTGCTGAAGCAATGACACACAAGAGGCTCCACTTTGATCCCTGGGTTAGGAAGATCCTTTGGAGGAAGAAATGGAAATCCACTCCGGTATTCTTGTCTGGGAAATCTCATGAACAGAGGAGCCTGGGAATCTACCGTCCTTAAGATCGCAAAGAGTAAGAAATGACTGAACACTGATGGATGGATGGATATAGTAAAGTAATTCACATACACACACACACACACACACACACACACACATATATATATATATATATATCTTTATCTATTATTTTTCAAATTCTTTTCCCATTTAGGTTATTAAAGAATGTTGAACAGAGTTCCATGTACTATAAGGTAAGTCCTTATTGGTTATCTATTTTAAATACAGCAGTGTATACTTGTCAACTCCAAACTCCCAATCTATCCTTCCTCCCAACCCTTTCTTCCCTGGTAACCATAAGCTCATTCTCTAAGTCCGTGAGTCTGTTTCTGTTTGTAAATAAGTTCATGCTCATTGCAGCACTGTTTATAATAATCAAAGCACAAAAGCAACCTGACTATATCCATGAACAAATGAATGGATAAAAAAGATGTGGTACATATATTGGAGAAAGAAATGTCTATTTAGTTCTTTGGCCCATTTTTTGATTGGGTCATTTACTTTTCTGGAGTTGAGCTGTAGGAGTTGCTTGTATATTTTTGAGATTAGTTGTTTGTCAGTTGCTTCATTTGCTATTATTTTCTCCCATTCTGAAGGCTGCCTTTTCACCTTGCTAATAGTTTCCTTTGTTGTGCAGAAGCTTTTAAGTTTAATTAGGTCCCATTTGTTTATTTTTGCTTTTATTTCCAATATTCTTCAAAAAATGGGCCAAAGAACTAAATAGACATTTCTCCAAAGAAGACATACAGATGGCTAACAAACACATGAAAAGATGCTCAACATCACTCATTATCAGAGAAATGCAAATCAAAACCACTATGAGGTACCATTTCATGCCAGTCAGAATGGCTACAATCCATAAGTCTACAAGCAATAAATGCTGGAGAGGGTGTGGAGAGAAGGGAACTCTCTTGCACTGTTGGTGGGAATGCAAACTAGTA
>NW_011492757.1:157027-158200 GCF_000754665.1 Bison bison bison
GGGAAGATCCCCTGGAGAAGGAAATGGCAATCCACTCCAGTACTCTTGCCTGGAAAATCCCATGGAAGGAGGAGCCTGGTAGGCTACAGTCCATGGGGTGTCAAATAGTTGTACAAGGCAGAGAGAATTCACTTTAACAGTAACAGCAAAATAATTATGGTTGAAGGGCACAACATCCAGTTTAAGCATGACACTTTGTTGTGTCTTGAGGTCAATAGATCATGATCTCGGGTCATAGGTGGAGTTATTCTGTTTCTGAAGTCAGACGCTGTGCAATGAAGCTGAGATGATTATAACCGAACCCTAAGAAGAAATTAGAATTTGACAAAATTTCTTTCATAAGATAATGCAGCTGCTATCTCCAAAGTGACAGGTCTTAAACACCTTCAGAGGCAGGCATAGTTTAAATTCCATCATTGTATAAGCTAAGAGTCCAAAAAGTTTCTATATGTTACCAAGCCTCTCTCCCTGTCAGTAAAGAGTTGATTTAAAGGTTAATCTAATGAGCTAAATTCAAGTTTTGTTCTTGGAAATCCATTCTGGAAGGTTAAAATATAATTGTTAAGAAGAATTTTCTTGTGTTAAAAATAGAATTAAAGTGGAATAAATCTCCCAAATTATAACTCATTTTATTATTCTATGAGTCATTATCAAGATCTAACACTCTTAAAAGAACCACGGAGGCCATGGATCTAATAATGGGCTCCCAGCTGTTTGGCATGAAAACAAAACACTTTAAAGTTGAGTCATAAAGGTTATTTAAATTCTTATCTGTACATGATTTTAATTCATTTCTACCTAACTTAGCCTTCAGTGTATATAACATTGGTGAATTGACATACATTTGGAGAACATACATCTTGTTGGGAATTTTTCCTATACCCTAAATATTTCTAAGGACCAGTTTTGTTTCATATGTTCTGGTAGGTACTGTGCATATGGAAATAAAATAGGCATGGCCTAGATCCTAATGGAGCTTTCAGTACTAGTGGAAGACAAATTTTATATATATATATGTATATACACACACACATACAACTAAACACACAGTGGAAAATATATCATTACAAATTGTGATAAATGCATTGAAGGAAGAAATAATGCTAATTTTATGCAAGTAAGTAGGATTGCATCTAATTTATATTACAAGTTAAAGAAATCCTCTATGAAGAA
>NW_011492757.1:159047-159627 GCF_000754665.1 Bison bison bison
CTATCTTTATAGTTCAACTCTCACATCCATACATGACCACTGGAAAACCATAGCCTTGACTAGATGGACCTTTGTTGGCAAAGTAATGTCTCTGCTTTTTAATATGCTGTCTAGGTTGGTCATAACTTTCCTTACAAGGAGTAAGCATCTTTTAATTTCATGGTTGAAATCACCATCTGCAGTGATTTTGGAGGCCAGAAAAATAAAGTCAGCCACTGTTTCCAGTTTCCAAATCTATTTGCCATGAAGTTTTTTTCACTCTCCTCTTTCACTTTTCTCAAGAGACTCTTTAGTTCTTCTTCACTTTCTGCCATAAGGGTGGTGTCATCTGCATATCTGAGGCTATTGATATTTTCTCCAGCAATCTTGATTCCCGTTTGTGCTTTTTCCAGCCCAGCATTTCTCATGATGTACTCTGCACATGAGTTAAATAAGTAGGGTGACAATATACAGACTTGATGTACTCCTTTTCCTATTTGGGACCAGTTGTTATTCCATGTCCAGTTCTAACTGTTGCTTCCTGACCTGCATACAGGTTTCTCAAGAGGCAGGTCAGGTGGCCTGGTATTCCCATCTCTTT
>NW_011492758.1:0-583 GCF_000754665.1 Bison bison bison
CAATATTAAACGCTACAACATTCGAATCATAGGGGTTCCAGAAGAAGAAGACAGAAAGAAAGACCATGAGAAAATACTTGAGGAGATAATAGTGGAAAACTTCCCTAAAATGGGGAAGGAAATAATCACCCAAGTCCAAGAAACCCAGAGAGTCCCAAACAGGATAAACCCAAGGAGAAACACCCCAAGACACATATTAATCAAATTAACAAAGATCAAACACAAAGAACAAATATTAAAAGCAGCAAGGGAAAAACAACAATAACACACAAGGGAATTCCCATAAGGATAACAGCTGATCTTTCAATAGAAACTCTTCAAGCCAGGAGGGAATGGCAAGACATACTTAAAATGATGAAAGAAAATAACCTACAGCCCAGATTATTGTACCCAGCAAGGATCTCATTCAAGTATGAAGGCGAAATCAAAAGCTTTTCAGACAAGCAAAAGCTGAGAGAATTCTGCACCACCAAACCAGCTCTCCAACAAATACTAAAGGATATTCTCTAGACAGGAAACACAAAAACGGTGTATAAACTCGAACCCAAAACAATAAAGTAAATGGCAACGGGATCATACTTAT
>NW_011492758.1:943-2125 GCF_000754665.1 Bison bison bison
CAGTAAGATTAGATCTCAATTACAGGAGAAAAACTATTAAAAATTCCAACATCTGGAGGCTGAACAACATGCTGCTGAATAACCAACAAATCACAGAAGAAATCAAAAAAGAAATCAAAATTTGCATAGAAACGAATGAAAATGAAAACACAACAACCCAAAACCTGTGGGACACGGTAAAAGCAGTCCTAAGGGGAAAGTTCATAGCAATACAGGCACACCTCAAAAAACAAGAAAAAAGTCAAATAAATAACCTAACTCTACACCTAAAGCAACTAGAAAAGGAAGAAATGAAGAACCCCAGGGTTAGTAGAAGGAAAGAAATCTTAAACATTAGAGCAGAAATAAATGCAAAAGAAACAAAAGAGACCATAGCAAAAATCAACAAAACCAAAAGCTGGTTCTTTGAAAGGATAAATAAAATTGACAAACCATTAGCCAGACTCATCAAGAAACAAAGGGAGAAAAATCAAATCAACAAAATTAGAAACGAAAATGGAGAGATCACAACAGACAACACAGAAATACAAAGGATCATAAGAGACTACTATCAACAATTATATGCCAATAAAATGGACAACGTGGAAGAAATGGACAAATTCTTAGAAAAGTACAACTTTCCAAAACTCGACCAGGAAGAAATAGAAAATCTTAACAGACCCATCACAAGCATGGACATTGAAACTGTAATCAAAAATCTTCCAGCAAACAAAAGACCCCGGTCCAGACGGCTTCACAGCTGAATTCTACCAAAAATTTAGAGAAGAGCTAACACCTATCCTGCTCAAACTCTTCCAGAAAATTGCAGAGGAAGGTAAACTTCCAAACTCATTCTATGAGGCCACCATCACCCTAATACCAAAACCTGACAAAGATGCCACAAAAAAAGAAAACTGCAGGCCAATATCACTGATGAACATAGATGCAAAAATCCTTAACAAAATTCTAGCAATCAGAATCCAACAACACATTAAAAAGATCATACACCATGATCAAGTGGGCTTTATCCCAGGGATGCAAGGATTCTTCAATATCTGCAAATCAATCAATGTAATACACCACATTAACAAATTGAAAAATAAAAGCCATATGATTATCTCAATAGATGCAGAGAAAGCCTTTGACAAAATTCAACATCCATTTATGATAAAAACTCTCCAGAAAGCAGGAATAGAAGGAACA
>NW_011492758.1:4229-4434 GCF_000754665.1 Bison bison bison
ACACATGTACCCCAATGTTCATCGCAGCACTGTTTATAATAGCCAAGACATGGAAGCAACCTAGATGTCCATCAGCAGATGAATGGATAAGCAAGCCGTGGTACATATACACAATGGAGTATTACTCAGCCATTAAGAAGAATACATTTGAATCAGTCCTAATGAGGTGGATGAAACTGGAGCCTATTATACAGAGTGAAGTAAG
>NW_011492758.1:4534-14138 GCF_000754665.1 Bison bison bison
GCAAAACTAATACAATTATGTAAAGTTTAAAAATAAAATAAAATTAGAAAAAAAATAAATAAATAAAAACCCAGTTTCTATATTTTCTAGAATAAAAAATAATAATAAAATAAAATAAAAGCATGCAACACACCCCTCCCTCCCCCCAAAAAAAAGAAAGTAGAGACAGCAGAATTTGTTTAAAGGATCAATAAATAATATGACAACAATAAGAGAGTGAAGAACATTGTGAGGTTTTTCATCTGAGCAACTTCATGGAAGGTGGTACAATTTAATGAGATGAGAAACGCCTTTTGTGGAAGTTTTAACATTTATTTTTGTATTTACTAAATTGGCATCCAATTGTTGGTATCCTAAATTGAAGATGTTTTCCACACAAGGTTAGAAATAAGTGGGAAGGTAAATGCTTGAGATAAAACACTGAAGTGTTCTAGCATTTATTTGTCTAGAAAAAGAGGAATATTCACCTAAAGACCTTAAGGATTCTCAATGTGATTTGAAACAATTAAGGACAGTAATTAAAAGACACTTGCTCTTTGGAAGAATAGCTATGTCAAACCTAGACAGTGTTTTCAAAAGCAGAGGCATCACTTTTGGAAGACAAATGTCCATATAATCAAAGCTATGTCTTTTTCCAGTAGTCATGTATGGATGCGAGAGTTGGACTGTAAAGAAGGCTGAGCACCAAATTGTGGTGCTTAAGAAGATTCTTGAGAGTCCCTTGGACAGCAAGGAGATCAAACCAGTCATTCCTAAAGGAAACCAGTCCTAACATTCATCGGAAGGGCTGATGCTGAAGCTGAAGCTCCAATACTTTGGCTACCTGATGCATAGAGATGACTCACTGGAAAAGGCTCTGATGCTGGAACAAATTGAGAGCAAGAAGGTAGGGGGCGGCAGAAAATGAAATGGTTGGATGGCATCAATGACTCAATGGACATGAGTTTGAGAAACTCAGGGAGATAATGATGGACAGAGAAGCCTGGCTTGTTGCAGTTCATGGGGTCAGAAAGAGTTGGGCACAGCTTAGCTACTGAACAACAACAATGTTCTGTTTATAGTTTGAGCTACTCACAATGGATGTGCAAATTAGATTAAATGATCTCAAATACTAAACTCCGTGACTTTATAAGTTATATCTTTTTAAGGAATTCACTTCCTGTCTTCTCTTGTTCATTTTTCCCTTAGAACTTGCTGAAAGCATTATTTCCTCTAGGAAGGTTTCTCTGAATTCAGTTTGATTGATATATTCCTAGCTTGTGTGACTCTTAGCTTGTTTGAATGGTATTATAATGGTATTTATTATATTGGTCTGGAATTTTCTCATTCCTTGCCATATCATATCACCGAAGGTAGTGAACTCAGCCTTATAAACTTGGTGATAAGATTATCTATGACACAGTTCAGTTCAATTCAGTTCAATTGCTCTGTCGTGTCCACCTCTTTGTGACCCCATGGACTGCAGCACACCAGGCTTTCCTGTTTATCACCTTCTCCCGGAGGTTGCTCAAAATCATGTCCATTGCATCAGTGATGTAATCCAACCATCTCATCCTCTGCCATCCCTTTCTCCTCCTGCCTTCAATCTTCCCCAAATCATATTCTGCATCAATACTTACAACGAATATTCAAGATTGATTTCCTTTCAGATTGACTGGTTGGATCTCCTTGCTGCAGTCCAAGGGACTCTCAAGAGTCTTCTCCAACACCACAGTTCAAAAGCATCAATTCTTTGTCACTCAGCTTTGTTTATAGTCCAACTCTCACATCCATACATGACTACTGGAAAAAAAATATATAGCCTTTGACTAGATGTACCTTTGTTGGCAAATGTTTTCAATATGCTGTCTAGGTAGGTTATAGCTTTTCTTCCAAGGAGTAAGCATCTTTAATGTCATGGCTGCAGTCACCATCTATAGTGATTTTAGAGCCCAGAAAAATAGAGTCTTTCTGTTTCCATCACTTCTCCATCTATTTGCCATGAAGTGATGAAACAATGCCATGATCTTCAGTTCAGTTCAGTTGCTCAGTTGGGTTCAACTCTGTGAAACCCCATGGACTGCAGCACACCAGGCCTCCCTGTCCATCATCAACTCCAGGAGTTTACTCAAACTCATGTCCACTGAATCATTGATGCCATCCAACTATCTCATCCTCTGTCAACCCCTTCTCCTCCTGCCTTCAATCTTTTCCAGCATCAGGGTCTTTTCAAATGAGTCAGCTCTTTGTGTCAGGTGGCCAAATATTGGAGTTTCAGCTTCAACATCAGTCCTTCCAATGAATATTCAGGACTCATTTCCTTTAGGATGGACTGGTTGGATCTCCTTGCACAATTTTAATTTTCTGAATGTTGAGTTTTAAGCCAACTTTTCACTTTCCTCTTTCACTGTCATCAAGAGGCTCTTTTTAATACTTTTTCACTTTCTGCCATAAGGGTGGTGTCATCTATGTACCTGAGGTTATTGATATTTCTCCTGACAATCTTGATTCCAGCTTGTGCTTCATCTAGCCTGGCATTTTGCATATTGTACTCTGCATAAAATTTAAATAAGCAGGGTGACAACATACAGCCCTGATGTACTCTTTTCCCTATTTGGAACCATTCTGTTGTTCCATGTCCAGTTCTAACTGTTGCTTCTTGACCTCCATACCGATTTCTCAAGAGGCAGATAAGATGATCTGCTATTCCCATCACTTGAAAAATTTTTCACAGTTTGTTGTGATCCACACAGTCAAAGGCTTTGGTGTAGTCAATAAAGCAGAAGTAGATGATTTTCTCAAACTCTCTTGCTTTTTTGATGATCCAATGGGTGTTGGGAATTTGATCGCTGATTCCTCTGCCTTTTTCTAAATCCAGCTTGAACATCTGGAAGTTCATATTTCATGTACTGTTGAAGCCTGACTTGTAAAATTTTGAGCATGACTTTCCTAGAGTGTGAGATTAGTGTAATTGTGCAGTAGTTTGAACATTCTTTGACATTTACTTTCTTTGGTATTGAAATGAAAACTGACCCATCACTAACATTGGACACAAATAGATATTCCATACACATCTTAGGTGAATGAGTGAAAAAGATAAAACTTATAATGCATTTAAAATTGTTCCCCTTGCTTTGTAGGTGAACTGCTTTTAACACATGAACTCAGCTCCTGGTCAGCCTGAATGAAACAAAGGAACAATGCAACTTTATCCTGCTTGGCCTCACACAGAATCCAAAGGAGCAGAAAGTCCTTTTTGCTATGTTCTTGTTCTACATTTTGACCGTGGTGGGAAACCTGCTCATTGTTGTGACTGTAACTGTCAGTAAAACCCTGAACTCACCGATATACTTTTTTCTTGCCTGTTTATCATTTGTAGATCTAGTTTTTTCCTCTTCAGTTTCCCCCAGATTGATTTCAGACTTGTTCCTTGGGGAAAATACCATATCTTTCTAATCCTGTATGATCCAGATTTTTACTGAGCACCTTTTTGGTGGGTCAGAGATCATCCTTCTGCTGGTGATGGCCTATGACCGCTATGTGGCCATCTGCAAGCCCTTGAATTATTCGGTGATCATGAGACAGAGGGTGTGTGTTGTGCTGCTGGTCGTGTCCTGTTCTGGAGATTTCCTGCACTCAGTAATTCAACTTAGCACCGTTTATGGGCTCCCATTCTGTGGCCCCAATGTCATTGATCACTATACGTGTGACATGTTCCCCTTATTGAAACTGGCCTGTACTGACACCTATGTCACTGGCATGTTAGTGTTGGCCAATGGTGGACTGATGTGCATTATTTTATTTCTGCTCTTACTCATCTCCTATGGAGTCATCCTACACTCTCTGAAGAACCTGAGTCAGGAAGGGAGGTGGAAAGCCCTCCAGACCTGTGGTTCCCACATCACTGTGGTTGTCTGTTTCTTTGTTCCCTGTATTTTCGTGTATGCAAGACCTGCTAAGACATTCCCCATTGACAAATCATTGAGTGTGTTTTATGCAGTTATAACTCCCATGTTGAACCCATTAATCTACAGTCTAAGAAATTCTGAGTTGACTAACGCCATGAAGAAGCTCTTTAGAAAAAAATGTCATATCAGTTGGTAAATCCAGTTTGAAGAGATTGATTTACCATTATGGCCAATTGTTTTGGAATGTAGAAGTTTTAAAAAATCTGATGCAAACTTTCACTTTCTTGAAGATTTATGGTAGCTGTTGTTAAAGAATGTGCTATGTATTTGTGTTGTTAGTAACTATTTCCCTGCTAGAATGCTGTTTCAACACCACACCTAGAAAGGTAGAATGCATTTACAATAGAAACTCACTAAATAGGATGCAATGGACTAATAAATTAAATTTTTATACAGTTCCACTAAAATTTCCTTAACTTCTATTTTTACTTTTTATTATTTTCCCATTTTTAGTTTTATTCTTAAGGTCTTAATTTATCTTTTTTTTTTTTATTGCACCAGATAGAATATTTCACATCATATAGAGCATTCTCTTTATTCAATTTCATTTGTGCTACACAGGACATTTTAATATAGTCTTTTATCCTTTAAGTAAGAAACAAAAAATAGAATGGATAACAATAAATAGGAAAAATAGAATCTATGCAAAATGAAATAGGTAAGATAAACCTCTTTCCCATCCCAATCCAGATTCTTCCAGTTGTTTCAGATGCAGTTACTCTATTGCTATGCTTCTTCAAGTAAAAGTCATTGCACAAACAAGTATATTTTCATATATGTGTTTGTGATTATGTCTCTGTGTATACACGTGTATTTTACTACTATGTCTATTCAAGACCTTTGTATACCATTCTATACATTAAAAATAATGTATCCAATTATCTTCATGTTTTCCTCTGACAAGTAATTCTGCAATAAAGTCTTTATGAAATTTTCTAAATGGGAGTTGCTAGAAGTGGAATTGTTGAGTTAATAAGTATGTGTATCTAAACATTTTGATATTTGACAAAACTAATACAATTATGTAAAGTTTAAAAATAAAATAAAATTAGAAAAAAATAAATAAACAGTTGTTGTTTATATTTATTGACAAAATGCCATCCATGACTTCAATCACACTCCCTACTTCTCTCATTCTGGCAAATATATATTTGACCACATTGTCAACCACCCATACAGGCTAAACATTTTTAGTTATGAGAGTCTGGTTAATGATATTGTGTTTCATCCATGTAGTTTAATTACAAATAAATGGATTCAAATTTGGGCACCTCTTCATATTTTTAGTCTTGTGTATTTCTTTTCATGGCTTGTCAGTGAATGCATTTTATGCATTTTATTTGACTACTGGTCCTGTTTGATACTGATTTTCATGATTTCATTAGGTAGTAAGGAAGTTACCCCATTTACCATGCATGTTGATTATCATTTTTTTTCCAATTTATCATTGATTTGATTTTTTTGTTTCTATATGGTGCAAAATATTTTTGGTCATGTAGAATTTTTTTACATTTATATTATGAAATCTGTCAATTTTTATGTCTTGCTAAAAGAACTTTTCTATTAAAACATTATCAACATATTCTTGAATATTTTTCAACATTTTAAAGTCTTTTTTTTGTTTAAATTTTTGAGCCATATACTTTTATGTAAGGAATTAAGTAGGCACTACATTTTAATCTGATGATATGGCCATTTGTATAGATGCATAATTATTTTCCTTCACGACTTGATATACCAACTTTGTATCCTACAATATGACGTGTTTGAATTAAAAAAAAAAAAAACAGGGTGATATTAATTGCCAGTGATCTCTTTATTCATATACCATTTAACATGTGACATGACTGCATTAGATTTAAAATACACTGTGATCCCTTTCCAAACTGGGGATCGAACCCGAGTCTCCAGCATTTCAGGCAGGTTCTTTCCCATCTGAGCTGCCAGGGTAGCTCTTATTTTTCCATACTTATAGTCTTAAGCTAAAATTCAATTAGGTAGGTTGGTAAAAGCTGCATTTAGATAGCATTTTCAGTAAGATTTGATTAAAAAAACATGTCTTTAGAGAAGAGAATTCTTATCTGTAAACTGGGTAGATATTTCTGCTTAACAAGTGTTCTTCTATGTTCTTTGGAGATTTAGTCTTTTTGAATTTTGCTACTTTTTAAATTTTTTTTTTAAATTTGTTTTGCTACTATTGTGAACAAGATTTTGTCTTCTATTATATCTTCCAGTTGTCTGATGTTTCAGCATAAGAATTCTTTTTGTTTCCATTTTTACATAAGATATAATCTTCATAGTATATCATTCATCCTTTTTAGTTAAAGTTCTCCAAGTATTGACAAATACATACAGTTAGGTAACCAACATATCAATAAATATGCAGGATGTCTTAAAATTTATCATTTTAAATCAATAAAAATTTACCCATACCCCTTTGTATCATCTCCTTCTTTCACTCCAGGTCTTGGAAAACCCTGATCTATTTCCATTCTTTTCTAGGATGTGAGAGTTGGATCCTAAAGAAAGCTGAGCACTGAAGAATTGATGCTTTTGAACTGTAGTGCTGGAAAAGACTCTTTAGAGTCCCTTGCACTGCAAGATCAAACCAGTCAATCCTAAAGGAAATCAGTCTTGAATATTCATTACAAGGACTGATGCTGAAGCTGAAACTCCAATACTTTGGCCACCTGATGTGAAGAACTGACTCACTGGAAAATGTGTGGCATCACCGACTCGATGGACATGAGTTTAAGCAAGCTCTGGGAGTTGGTGATGGACAAGGAAGCTTAGCATGCTGTAGTCCATGGGGTCGCAGAGTCAAACATGACTGAGGAACTGAATTGAACTGAGAACGTCCTAGCCTTTCCCCCCAACTTTATTGAGGTATAACTGATAAATTAGAGTTGTATCTAAAGTTGTACAATTTCATAATTTTTGTTTTTGTTATTCAGTCTCTAAGTCATGTCTGACTCTTAATGATCCTATGGTCTACAGCAGTTCAGGCTTCCCTGTCTTTCACTACCTCCAGGAGTCTGCTCAAATTCATGTCCATTGAGTCATTGATGCCATCCAAACATCTCATCCTCTGTCACCCCTTTCTCTTCTTGCCCTCAATCTTTCCCAACATCAGAATCTTTTGCAATGAGTTGTCTCTTCACATCAGGTGGCCAAAGTATTGGAGCTTCCTCTTCAGCATCAGTCTTTCAATGAATAATCAGGGTTGATTTCCTTTAGGATTGATTTTATCTCCTTACTGTCCAAGGGACATTCAAATGTCTTCTCCAGCACCACAATTTGGCAGCATCAATTCTTTGGCTTTCCACCTTCTTTATGGTCCAACTGCCACATCCATATATGACTACTAGGAAAACAATAGCTTTGACTCTAAGGACTTTTGTTCAAAATGTAATGTCTCTGCTTTTTAATACAGTGCCTGGGTTTGTCATAGCTTTTCTTCCAAGGAGCAAGCGTCTTTTAATTTCATGCCTGCAGTCACTATCCACAGTGATTTTGAGCTCTAGAAAATAAAATCTGTCACAGTTTCAACTTTTTCTCCCATCTATTTGCCATAAAGTGATGGGACTGGATGCCATGATCTAAGGTTTTTGAGTGCTGAGTTTTAAGTCAGTGTTTTATATACAAATACACTGTAATATGATTATAAAAATCAAGTTGATTTATGCATCCATCACCTCATGTGAATACCTAAGTATTTTATTCTTTCTGATGCTAGTGTATATGTGGTTATACACAAAATTAAAATTAAATTATTTCTGATAATCATTGTTAGTATATGCAAATGTAGCTAATTTTTGTTGATTTTGTATCCTGCAAGCTTCTTGAATTTATCTATTAGTTCTAATAATTTTTGATGCAATTTATGGATTTTCTATATGTGAGATAATGTCTAATATCTGGTCTTTTAAATATCTCTTCTTTCGCTCAGTAGAATGCATTTGAAATTTATACAGATTACTGTTTGTCAGTAGTTCATTTCATTACTGAGTAGCATTCCAAACTTATCACAGTCAGGGCCTCCCTGGTGGCTCAGATAGTAAAGAATCAGCTTGCAATGCAGGACACTGGGTTTCGATCCCTGGGTCAGAAAGATTCCCCTCTGGAGTGGAATGGTTCCCCTAAGTGTAAAAAATGAAGCTGAGGCTCTGAGGAGACGAAGGTGGCTAGAGCAGTGATGATAGAATATTGCAAATGATAGACCGATAGACCTGGGATACAGTGAGAGAGATTCAGAGAGACTGAGGAAGGAAATGCTGGTGATCTGGATAGCATTCCCTCAATTATTCATGCATTTGAGAAGACTACATCAGGCTGGGGAAAGACTTATCCAGATGGGTTAGAGAGAAGATAGCTTGGTGCTCACACTGAACCAGAAAGAGCACTCATTTTCACCAGCTGGAAAACCTCATAATGCACAGGGCCTGTGCAGTGGGTTGAATATGATGGAGGCTAAGCATCATGAATATGATCCTTCATGAATGTGAAGAAAGTAGTAGGACATAATTAGCCCAAGACTGAGCACTCCTCTGCAGTTTCCTCATAAACCATAACAGCAAGGAAAATAATCCAAAAAGAAAACATTCAAAAAAAAATCTAACATTATTATGTTCAGAATTCTGTGTCTGTGTTAATGTGAGATATTGATCTCACATTATAATGATAATGAAACAAGAGATGCCCTTGTTTCATTCCGGTGTAAGAGCGATGCTGCCTGCATGAAATGACTTGGGAAGTATAATTTCTAGTCATCTCTAAAAATGTTAATAAAAGATTGGTACTATTTCTTGATTAATTTTAATATATAATTTATTTGCAAAGCTATATGATAATAGAATTTCATTTTGGGAAGGGAAGGATTGTAAGAATTAATTTTCTGGAAAGAAAGTGAAGTCGCTCAGTCGTGTCTGGCTCTTTGTGACCCCATGGACTGTAGCCTACAAGGCTCCTCTGTCCATGGTGTTTTCCAGGCAAGAATACTGGAGTGGGTTGCCATTTCCTTCTCTAGGAGATCTTCCCAACCCAGGGATTGAACCCAGGTCTCCTGCATTGTAGACAGATGCTTTACCATCTGTGCCACCAGGGAAGTCTCATTTTTCTGGAATATTAGATTATTCCCGTTTTTCATTATTTTTCTTACTGTTTTGATAAAGTTGTGTTTTTCATAGCAGTAGCCCATCTTCTTTTAGTTGGCAAGTATATTGTCATAAGTTCACTTATCATATTTTCTCTCATCTTTCTAAGATCAGTAAAATCTGCAGTGAAGACAGTCTTTTTATTTTCAACTCAATTGATTGAATTTCAGTTCAATTTCAAACAAGTGATATTTTGTTTTTCCTATTATTTTTCTTTTAATTCATTTTGCTAGGAGATTATCAATTTTATCAAACTTTCAAAGAAGCAATTTCTGCATTCACAGATTTCCCTTATTTTGCAATTAGTATTTATTTCAATTATTTCTGTCTAATGTTTACTATTTCTACTTTACCATATTATCCATGCATATTTTGCTTTTCTTTTTCTAGTTTCCTGACAATGAAACTTAGTTCATTTCTTAACATATCTTGTCTTCTAATACTTGCCTTTAAAGCTAAAAATGTCTAACCACTTCTTTAGCTGCCTCCAGTCAACTTATATAT
>NW_011492758.1:14238-17837 GCF_000754665.1 Bison bison bison
ATATATATATATATATATATATATATATATATAACAGCATATAGTTTATATATTCTTCATAAACATCTTACATATATCTTTTATACATTATGCCATTATATTCCTATTGAAATTTTATTTTTCTAAATTATACACTAGTAATTTAGATATGTTGTTTAATTCATAAGTAGCTGGAAAATGTTATATATATGTATATTTCCTGTGGCTTCCCAGGTGACACTAATGGTAAAGAACCTGCCTGCCAATGCAGGAGACATAAGAGAAGTAGATTCGATCCCTGGGATAGAAAGATCCCCTGGAGAAAGACATGGCAACCCACTCCAGTATTCTTGCCTGGAGAATCCCATGTACAGAGGAGCCTGATGGGCTATGGTCCAAAGGGTGGCAAAGAGTCACACACAACTGAGTGACTAAGCACTCGTGTGCTGTTTTTTTTTTTTTTTTCCCTTAATTTAAGTTTTTAACTTTACAATATTGTATTGGTTTTGCCATATGTCAACATGAATCCGCCACAGGTATACATGTGTTCCCCATCCCGAACCCTCCTCCCTCCTCCCTCCCTGTACCATCCCTCTGGGTCATCCCAGTGCACCAGCCCCAAGCATCCAGTATCGTGCATGGAACCTGGACTGGTGACTCGTTTCATATATGATATTATACATGTTTCAATGCCATTCTCCCAAATCATCCTACCCTCTCCCTCTCCCACAGAGTCCAAAAGACTGTTCTATACAGCAGTGTCTCTTTTGCTGTCTTGTATACAGGGTTATTGTTACCATCTTTATAAATTCCATATATATGTGTTAGTATACTGTATTGGGGAGAAGGCAATGGAACCCCACTCCAGTACTTTTGCCTAGAAAATCCCATGGACAGAGGAGCCTGGTAGGCTGCAGTCCATGGGGTCACTAGAGTCGGACACGATTGAGCGACTTCACTTTCACTTTTCACTTTCATGCATTGGAGAAGGAAATGGCAACCCAATCCAGTGTTCTGGCCTGGAGAATCCCAGGGACGGGAAGCCTGGTGGGCTGCCACCTATGGGTCGCACAGAGTTGGACACGACTGAAGCGACTTAGCGGCAGCAGCAGCAGCATACTGTGTTGGTGTTTTTCTTTCTGGCTTACTTCACTCTGTATAATAGGCTCCAGTTTCATCCACCTCATTAGAACTGATTCAAATGTATTCTTTTTAATGGCTGAGTAATACTCCATTGTGTATATGTACCACTGCTTTCTTATCCATTCATCTGCTGATGGACATCTAAGTTGCTTCCATGTCCTGGCTATTATAAACAGTGCTGCGATGAACATTGGGGTACATGTGTCCCTTTCAGTTCTGGTTTCCTCAGTGTTTATGCCCAGCAGTGGGATTGCTGGGTCATAAGGCAGTTCTATTTCCAGTTTTTAAAGGAATCTCCACACTGTTCTCCATAGTGGCTGTACTAGTTTGCATTCCCACCAACAGTGTAAGAGGGTTCCCTTTTCTCCACACCCTCTCCAGCATTTATTGCTTGTAGATTTTTAGATCACAGCCGTTCTGACTGGCGTGAAATGGTATCTCATAGTGGTTTTGATTTGCATTTCTCTGATAATGAGTGATGTTGAGCATCTTTTCATGTGTTTGTTAGCCATCTGTATGTCATGTGCTGTTTATATTGCTGAATTGTGTCTCCATGAACAGAACTTTGAGATAGGTAGAAGAGTCTCACAAATGTTTTTTCCTTTCTTCACTCTCACACAAATACAGATTCTTTTGACAATTTTATCTGCAATAGAAACAAGTTTTAAATGACTTGTTCTGAAGTTGGCATTCATCATTTCTGGAAATCAGATCAGATGTCATGTGCAAAGACAAAGAATGAACTTCAACAGATTTGCTGACTTTGAAGGTCATGATTTAAAAGAGAAGTTTTCACATGTTTCATTTCTATCCAGATTGGGCTTTTCCCTTTTGGTGGCTTGACCTCAATTTGTTCTTTTATGCTTTTTCCCCAAAAGAGTTCTCTAAGTCCAGATCAACTTGGTGATCTGGTGGCATCTCTGGAGGTAGAGTCTGTTGTCAAAATTTCGATTAAGTTTCCAAGAATATAATTAGAAAAGAATCACTCTTGGAGATGCACCAATTAAATGCCTCAATTATATGTGGTGTAGTTTAAAGGCAGATAAAGTGTTTACAGACATTTGCCCTTACCTCTGAGAGTATTAGCTTATACCAGTGCTCACATGACTGACTTCTTCATGCATTAAAATGATAGACTCAAAAACACAATAAATACATACACATAAATAAAGTATGTATATGAAATTATTCTCCACCTTTCAGAAAACCCAAAATTCAACAATACTGAGTGAAGACAGAATAATATAACTGATTGAGAATGAAAATGTGGTAAATGCTATTTCTCTGTTTCACTTTTATTGTTATAAAACAAAAAGAGCAATTTTTGTTTGAAAATACACACAGAACTTACAATTTTCTCTCTACTCAAAATGCTGATTTAACATTAGCTTTTTAAAAGGAGAATTTTTGCCAGCAATGAATATTTTAAATGTCTGCTCACAATAAAGATTCAAATTTCTTTGGGCAACAGGACATTTAGATTCATTCTGAAAATTCCAGCAATATGAAGAGTAATATTTTTCTGAAAGACTGGAAATAATCTGATTTTCTACAAACATGAAAAGTGTCCAGTTCAAGGTCCAGTGACGCTGCATGTATCTTGCTCTGTGTTTCCAGAGATGGCATCAGTGCCTCAAAGACAAAAAAGAAGCCACCAGAGCCCAGAATATCGATTGAAAGTCTTTCTCCTTATGCAGGTAACTCAGCAAGTGTATTGACAAACAAGATTCTGAACTAGGCTTTCCATTTTGCAACAGTACACTGATGGGGTGAGAATTCAGTCCTTTAAAAGTTCTCCTATCTTATTCTCATGATCAGCCAAATCAGGAGTCCTTTGCTATTACTAAAATATGTTGGGATCAGTTTTATTATGTAATACTGTTTTAGAATACTTTCAAATTATAAAGATCCAGAATAGATTTACCTTCTCTAACATCAGGTGTACCTAGAAACTAACTTCAAGTGTATCTATCTGGGGGTATTTTAGAGGTCAGATACTTCTAAATCTCATGATAAGTTCAATTGATAATGTTCTCTAAGTATTGCTTGTTAACATGTTAAAAATTAGAAGGTTATATAGCATCTGTAGAACTTGATCAAGTGGCTTTAAAGAACCCAAAGTAATACTGCTGTAAGCAAACTATGCGGAGAAGACAATGGCACCCCACTCCAGTACTCTTGCCTCGAAAATCCCATGGATGGAGGAGCCTGGTAGGCTGCAGTCCATGAGGTCGCTAAGAGTCGGAGACGACTGATCGACTTCACTTGCAGTTTTCACTTTCATGCATTGGAGAAGGAAATGGCAACCCACTCCAGTGTTCTTGCCTGGAGAATCCCAGGGACGGGGGAGCCTGGTGGGCTGCCGTCTATGGGGTCTCACAGAGTCGGACACGACTGAAGCAACTTAGCAGCAGCAGTAGCAGCAGCAAGCAAGCTATTACTTCAATTCCTATTTTTGTCTTCACAGGTGAGCTTCA
>NW_011492758.1:17937-21428 GCF_000754665.1 Bison bison bison
CATCCAAGCATATGTATGTTTGCCATTTAGATGTCTTCTTTTTTAATTGCTTGTTTTTAATTCATTTTATATTTAATTTATATTTTATTAGTTGATTCTTTAGGGATCTTTGTCTATTTTAGATATTATTTCCAATTATATCTTATAAAATGTAAATGATTGCTATGCTATGCTATGCTATGCTAAGTCACTTCAGTCGTGTCCGACTGTGTGTGACCCCATAGACGGCAGCCCACCAGGCTCCCCCGTCCCTGGGATTCTCCAGGCAAGAACACTGGAGTGGGTTGCCATTTCCTTCTCCAATGCATGAAAGTGAAAAGTGAAAGTGAAGTCGCTCAATCGTGTCCGACTCTTCGCGACCCCATGGACTGCAGCCTACCAGGCTCCTCCGTTCATGGGATTTTCCAGGCAAGAGTACTGTAGTGGGGTGCCATTGCCTTCTCCAAAATGATTTCTAGTAACTACGTATGTCTATTGATGTTGTGGTATCTTTTCCTAAATCCTTAAAAATAATGGAAAATTTCTAAGACATCTATTTGGAATTTCAGTGATTCGTTAAGAAGATTCTTCCACCATTAGAATGGAGAAAATTGTCTTCTTTACTAGCTGTAATGTAAATATGAAGTAAATCTTGCTTTACTTTTTTTGAGTTTTTAATCAATTTTTATTTTTGTGTAAGGTATTAGCTATATGTACAATTTAATTAGCTTCCAAATTGAAAGCTAGTTCTAGTTGTGGTAACTCATTTATTTTGTAATGTGTCATTTTTCCAAATAGTTTAAAATTATAAAGATCCAGAATAGACTTACCTTCTCTAATATCAAGTGTTCCTGGAAACCAAATTCAAATATCTCTATCTGGGGATATTTTAAAGGGCAGGTATTTCTAAATCTCTACATTGATAGATTCAATTGATAATGTTCTCTAAGCATTGTTTGTTAATATGTTAAACATTAGAAGATGACATAGTATCTGTAGAACTCCACTGACTTATCTAATCACTTGCCTCCTGCTTATAATATTGTTGAAGTTAGGGAGGATATTTTAATCAGGCTGGTATTACAATCTCTGAAAGTATTAGAACATAACAACCATACTGCCTATTGGTTCAATAAGTAAATGCATTATCTTAATTTTCCAGGCAGCCATGTGTAAGAATTATATTTACAGCTAATTCGTCCTGAAATATTTCTGAAATATGACATATAGAAAAATCTATGGAACAAAGGAGAAATGTAACTGAGTTTGTCCTCTTGGGACTCACTCAGAGTGTCCAGGGGCAGAAAATATTGTTTGTGGTGTTCTTGCTCATCTACATTGTGACGATGGTGGGCAACCTACTCATTGTCCTGACTGTGGTGTTCAGTCCAAGCCTGGATGTCCCTATGTACTTCTTTCTTGGCTACTTATCATTTATGGATGCTGTGTATTCTACTACAGTCACGCCAAATATGATCATAGATTTACTCTATGTAAAGAAAACCATTTCCTTCCAAGCTTGCATGACCCAGCTTTTTATAGGACACTTATTTGGTGGTGCTGAGATTTTGCTCCTGGTGGTCATGGCCTATGACCGCTATGTGGCCATCTGCAAACCCTTGCATTATTTGACCATCATGAATCAGCGAGTATGTGTTATGCTTCTTCTCCTGGCCTGGGTTGGTGGGTTTTTACATGCTGTAGTTCAACTTCTCTTTGTTTACAACCTTCCTTTCTGTGGCCCCAATGTCATTGACCACTTCATCTGTGATATGTATCCCTTGTTGAAACTTGCTTGCACTGACACCTACATTATTGGCCTCACAGTGGTCGCCAATGATGGGGCGATCTGTGTGATCATCTTCATGCTCTTACTCATCTCCTATGGGATCATCCTGCACTCCCTGAAGAATCTTAGTCAGGAAGGGAGGCGCAAAGCCTTGTCCACCTGTGGTTCCCACATTACCGTGGTGGTCCTCTTTTTTGTGCCCTGTATTTTTATGTATGTGAGACCTCCTTCCACCTTACCAACTGATAAATCCTTGACTGTGTTTTACACAATTATCACTCCTATGCTGAACCCTCTAATCTATACTCTGAGAAATGCTGAGATGAAAAATGCCATGAAAAAGCTCTGGACTAATAAAAGAAAATGAGGCAACAGGAAAGTGTATCACCTATTTTCAATGAAAAATTACTCTTTCCATGAAAGCCTTGTATAATTTTTTAATTGTAGTAAATTTTTTCTTAGGTTTAATAGCTTGGGCATAATTAAAATCTTTATTATATGAATACCTCCAATGATCAAAATACACTTTTAAGATTTTCCTAATTTCCTAGTTTAAAATATGTATTTTGTTTTAAATATATTTTTAACACTGTCACCATTTACTATGAAAATATGTATAGACTTGGGGTGTAAAATATCTCTGTTGATACTATACATTGATGTTCTGTGTTAAGCTTTAGTTAATACTGTAATTTATTTAAGTTAGTGGAAGATTTTTTTCTATGTTTCTGTCTTAAGTAATGTAATCTTTCTGGAATCAATAAGGTCTATTACAGAGCTTAAAATAATAAAAAATAAGACATAACACCTTGATTCACATCTCTCCACTCAAAGAAAGCCCACATAAATATTTGAAGTAAGTATTTTATGTTAGTATTTGTCAGATAATTTTCATATCTTATTTTTCATATAGCTGAGCATCTTAACAGTGAAGAAAAGTGATGTTTCAGACAATATAATACTAAGCATAAGAGGCTAAGTATACAAAACCAATCTGAATGAAAAGGTATATATGCAGAAAATAATCAAATCATAGTTATTTTGCCAATTGGACTTTGTTTTGCAGTCAAAGTGATCAAAGACAGAAATTTAATCTTCTAATTTGTAGAGATATTTTAAATGATGAGTTAAAAATATTTGTTAATTAAAAATTAACAAATATTTTTTTAAAAATGGGCCAAAGAACTAAAAAGACATTTCTCCGAAGAAGACATACAGATGGCTAACAAACACATGAAAAGATGCTCAACATCACTCATTATCAGAGAAATACAAATCAAAACCACTATGAGGTACTATTTCACACCAGTCAGAATGGCTGCGATCCAAAAGTCTACAAATAATAAATGCTGGAGAGGGTGTAGAGAAAAGGGAACCCTCTTACACTGTTGGTGGGAATGCAAACTAGTTCAGCCACTATGGAGAAACGTGTGGAGATTCCTTAAAAAACTGGAAATAGAACTGCCTTATGATCCATCAATCCCACTGCTGGGCATACACACTTAGGAAACCAGAAGGGAAAGAGACACGTGTACCCCAATGTTCATCGCAGCACTGTTTGTAATAGCCAAGACATGGAAGCAACCTAGATGTCCATCAGCAGACGAATGGATAAGAAAGCAGTGGTACATATACACAATGGAGTATTACTCAGCCATTAAAAAGAATACATTTGAATCAGTTCTAATGAGGTGGATGAAACTGGAGCCTATTATACAGAGAT
>NW_011492758.1:22229-25261 GCF_000754665.1 Bison bison bison
AGCTCTCACATCCATACATGACTAATGGAAAAACCATAACCTTGACTAGATGGACCTTTGTTGACAAAGTGATGTCTCTGCTTTTGAATATGTTGTCTAGGTTGGTCATAACTTTCCTTCCAAGGAGTAAGCGTCTTTTAATTTCATGGCTGCAATCACCATCTTCACCAAGTCAGAAAAAGGTATTTAATTGTCTTTGTATTCCCTGTTCCTTATACATACATGGGAATAGAATCCACTTCATAAAGTGTGTCAATTCCTTGAATCATGAATAT
Organism: Bison bison bison; assembly: GCF_000754665.1. Classification (NCBI taxonomy): domain Eukaryota; kingdom Metazoa; phylum Chordata; class Mammalia; order Artiodactyla; family Bovidae; genus Bison; species Bison bison. The sequence goes on from NW_011492758.1 coordinate 22,505, forward strand.
ATGGGAGTGAGAATTTTTATTGATAAATTTGATTTGATTAACTCTTCCTATATTAAATATATATTTGCTACAACTAATTACTGTTCTTTAACATTTTATATAAATATTCATTTATCATACTATTAGTGACATAATAATGGATGTTTTAAATATAATGATGCTATTTATATATAATTTCACTTTTTTCTTCCTTCTATCACATTACACTTGGAAAACTCCATTTCCTTCCATTGATTTTATAAATTAACTTCTTGCTTTTCTTTAAATAACTTTTCAAAATATTTTTTTATTGTTAAACCCATCAATAATTTATTTTTGCTTGTGTTTCTGCAAACAGGTGAAAATATCTGTCACCGTAATTATTAATTCCTCTTCTTTGTCCTCCTACCTTACTTCCCCCCTCTCTTCTAAAATTTACGATCATTTACAAAGATGGGAAACATCCCATAAAGACATATTTAGAATACTATGACTGCATTTTTATTTTGAGGAAAATTGCATGCTTTAATATTTTGTTTTCCCATCTAGAAAAAGACACATATTGTGGAAAACTGATTGACATATTAATAAAAATTTACAATCATCTCCATGGAGTATATAAAATTTTGCCTTTTGCTTTTCTTACTTATATTTGATTCAGTTTCAGTAAGCTGGTCAGAAAGGATTTAATGTCTTATTCTGGCATGAATTACAGCACAACCCCAAATCTACAGGTGTATATCTGTATTCAAACATTAATAGGCCCAAATCCAAAAATGTGCAATGAGTCCCATCATGCCTTCAGCTCTGTATCCAATCCCCTGTGAATTTGTAGGACCACAATGTATGTACATCATCAATGATTTGTAGATCTGTAATTATATGCATGTATGTCTGTATACGTGAAGGAGCTTTCCAGGTGGCTCAACAGTAAAGAATGCATTTTCAGTGTAGGAGATGCAGAGAAACAGGTTTGACCCCTGAGTCAGGAAGATCCCCTGGGGAAGAAAATGGCAACCCATTCCAGTATTCTTGCTTGAAGAAAACCATGGACAGAGGAGCCTGACAGGTCATGGTCCACAGGGTCACAAAGAGTTGGACACAACTAAACATCAACAACAAGTGTGTGTGAACATACACCAGTCTGCATCTGAAAACCCATGGATGAGTATCTGAATACCGACCTGAATGTATTTGCATATGTATATGCATATATGTTTGATGTGATCACACATAGACTTGATTTGTCTGCACATATCTTGCCATTCACAGGTCTGTATTTAATCACACACAGGCTTGTATCTGTCCATACACCAGGCTAAAATTTGCTATACATTGGTCTGTATCTGAATGTACATGAATTTAGATAGAACTTGATGAACAATTATTCTGTTCCATGTTGTATGGACTGAAGTCACTCTGCTAGTCAAAGCCAAATTTCTGGACTTTAAGAAAGATTGAAGACTTACTTATATGAATGATGCCTTGGTAAGGATGGCTGGAAAATCAGTTCTTCCGGGTATCTTTCCTTCTCCATGTAGATACATGACTATGTATACAGTGGGTGCCCAGTGATGTTGTCAACCTTGTAAAATGTCAGCTCAGAGTTCCCAGAGGAAGGAGGCAAAAGCTAGAAGGTTATTGAAGTCTGATCCTAGCATGACATCAGCCTAAAGTCCAAGACCTAAGGTTCTTAATCCAGACTGATCTTCACATCAAAGGAACAATCAACACAATGGAAAGGTAACTTATGAAATGGGAGAAAATATTTGCAAAGCTAATTTCTAAATTACATAAGGAACTCTACAATTCACTAACACATATCCAAATAAGTCAATTGTAACTGGGCAACAAACTCGAGTAGATATTTGTCCAAAGAAGACATAGAAATGGCCAACAGGAACATTAGAAGGTGCTTAACTGCTCAACATCACTAATCATCAGGGAAATGCAAACTGTAATAAAAATGAGATACCTGAGATATGTAGAAGTTGATAAATGTTTGTGGGGATGTACAGAAAGGGGAACCCCACTTCTGTTGTTGGGAACGTACATGTGTTAAGGCACTATGGAAAATATTATGAAGATTTCTCAAAAAATTAAAAATAAAACTGCCCTATGATTCAGGAATTTCACTTCTTTGATTATATCCAAAATATGAAATCAGGAACCTGTTGAGATATTATTCAGAACACAGGAGATGTGTAAACTACCTAAATGACCATTGATTCATGAAAGGATAAAAAAATACCCCAAATGCATATCAGATCAGATCAGATCAGATCAGTCGCTCAGTCGTGTCTGAGTCTTTGCGACCCCATGAATCGCAGCACGCCAGGCCTCCCTGTCCATCACCAACTCCCAGAGTTCACTGAGACTCACGTCCATCAAGTCAGTGATGCCATCCAGCCATCTCATCCTCTGTCGTCCCCTTCTCCTCCTGCCCCCAATCCCTCCCAGCATCAGAGTTTTTTCCAACGAGTCAACTCTTCGCATAAGGTGGCCAAAGTACTGGAGTTTCAGCTTTACCATCATTCCTTCCAAAGAAATCCCAGGGCTGATCTCCTCTAGAATGGACTGGTTGGATCTCCTTGCAGTCCAAGGGGCTCTCAAGAGTCTTCTCCAACACCACAGTTCAAAAGCATCAATTCTCCAGCCCTCAGCCTTCTTCACAGTCCAACTCTCACATCCATACATGACCACAGGAAAAGCCATAGCCTTGACTAGATGAACCTTTGTTGGCAAAGTAATGTCTCTGCTTTTGAATATGCTATACAC
>NW_011492758.1:27123-27525 GCF_000754665.1 Bison bison bison
TATGCAGGTCAGGAAGCAACAGTTAGAAATGGACATAGAACAACAGACTGGTTCCAAATAGGAAAAGGAGTATGTCAAGGCTATATATTGTCACCGTGCTTATTTAACTTATATGCAGAGTACATCATGAGAAACGCTGGGCTGGGAGAAGCACAATCTGGGATCAAGATTGTTGGGAGAAATATCAATAACCTCAGATATACAGATGAAACCACCCTTATGGAAGAAAGTGAAGAGGAACTGAAAATCCTCTTGATGAAAGTGAAAGAAGAGAGTGAAAAAGTTGGCTTAAGGCTCAACATTCAGAAAACTAAGACCATGGCATCTGGTCCTATCACTTCATGGGAAATAGATGGGGAAACAGTGGAAACAGTGTCAGACTTTATTTTGGGGGCTCCCAAA
>NW_011492758.1:27625-28323 GCF_000754665.1 Bison bison bison
TGAACTCCTTATTGCCAAATTCAGACTTAAATTGAAGAAAGTAGGGGAAAACACTAGACCATTCAGGTATGACTTAAATCCATTATGATTATACAGTGAAAGTGAGAAATAGATTTAAGGGACTAGATCTTATAGACAGAGTGCCTAATGAACCATGGACAGAGGTTTGTAACATTGTACCAGAGACAGGGATCAAGACCATCTCATGGAAAATAAATGCCAAAAAGCAAAATGGCTATCTGGGGAGGCCTTACAAATAGCTGTGAAAAGAAGAGAAATGAAAAGCAAATGAGAAAAGGAAAGTTATAAGTATCTGAAGGCAGAGTTCCAAAGAATAGCAAGGAGAGATAAGAAATACTTCCTGAGCGATCAATGCAAAGAAATAGAGGAAAACAACAGAATGGGAAAGACTAGAGATCTCTTCAACAAAATTAGAGATACCAAGGTAACATTGCAAGCAAAGATGGGCTCGATAAAGAATAGAAATGGTATGGACTTAACAGAAGCAGAAGATATTAAGAAGAGGTGGCAAGAATACACAGAAGAACTGTACAAAAAAAACTTCATGACCCAGATAATCATGATGGTGTGATCACTCACCTAGAGCCAGACATCTTGAAATGTGAAGTCAAGTGGGCCTTAGAAAATATCACTATGAACAAAGCTAGTGGAGGTGATGGAATTCTAGTGGAGCTATT
>NW_011492758.1:28423-28634 GCF_000754665.1 Bison bison bison
ATGCAGTACTTGGATGCAATCTCAAAAATGACAGAATGATCTCTGTTTGTTTCCAAGGCAAGCCATTCAGTATCATGGTAATCCGAGCCTATGCCTCAACCAGTAACGCTGAAGAAGCTGAGGTTGAACGGTTCTATGAAGCCCTACAAGACCTTTTAGAACTAACACCCCCAAAAGATGTCCTTTTCATTATAGGGGACTGGAATGCAAA
>NW_011492758.1:28734-29058 GCF_000754665.1 Bison bison bison
TTCAAGCTGGTTTTAGAAAAGGCAGAGGAACCAGAGATCCAATTGCCAACATCTGCTGGATCATCAAAAAAGCAAGGGAGTTCCAGGAAAACATCTATTTCTGCTTTATTGAATATGCCAAAGCCTTTGACTGTGTGGATCACCACAAACTGTGGAAAATTCTGAGAGATGCCTCTTGAGAAACCTATATGCAGGTCAGGAAGCAACAGTTAGAAATGGACATAGAACAACAGACTGGTTCCAAATAGGAAAAGGAGTATGTCAAGGCTATATATTGTCACCGTGCTTATTAACTTATATGCAGAGTACATCATGAGAAACGCT
>NW_011492758.1:29158-29828 GCF_000754665.1 Bison bison bison
AACAAAGGTCCGTCTAGTCAAGGCTCTGTTTTCCTGTGGTCATGTATGGATGTGAGAGTTGGACTGTGAAGAAAGCTGAGCACTAAAGAATTGATGCTTTTGAACTGTGGTGTTGGAAAAGACTCTTGAGAGTCCCTTGGACTGCAATGAGATCCAACCAGTCCATCCTAAAGGAGATCAGTCCTGGGTGTACTTTGAAGGCCTGATATTGAAGCTGAAACTCCAGTACTTTGGCCACCTCATGAGAAGAGCTTACTCATTGGAAAAGACCCTAATGCTGGGAGGGATTGGGGGCAGGAGGAGAAGGGAACGACAGAGGATGAGATGGCTGGATGGCATCACCGACTCGATGGACATGAGTTTGGGTAAACTCCGGGAGTTGGTGATGGACAGGGAGGCCTGGAGTGCTGCAGTTCTTGGGGTTGCAAAGAGTTGGACACAACTGAGTGACTGATCTGATCTGAACTGAACACGTCTAAAAGAAACAGATGTCAGTTTCAGTATTCTACTTAGAAATCTTAATCAAAGTACCTGTTTCTATTTTCCAGTTATTGTAGGTGATGGTATGGCCAGACCTTTCCAGGAAAGAAAACAGTTTCTTTGTAAGCCTTTAATTACAGACTCTTCAAAACCCTTCTAACTGCTATCAGTCTTCTGGCACCAAGCCAAT
>NW_011492758.1:29928-30232 GCF_000754665.1 Bison bison bison
AGCTATTTCAAATCCTGAAAGATGATGCTGTGAAAGTGCTGCACTCAAAATGCCAGCAAATTTAGAAAATTCAGCAGTGGCCACAGGACTGGAGAAGGTGTTTTCATTCCAGTCCCAAAGAAAGGAAATGCCAAAGAATGCTCAAACTACCACACAATTGCACTTATCTCACACACTAGTAAAGTAATGCTCAAAATTCTCCAAGCCAGGCTTCACCAATACTTGAACCGTGAACTTCCAGATGTTCAAGCTGGTTTTAGAAAAGGCAGAGGAACCAGAGATCCAATTGCCAACATCTGCTGGA
>NW_011492758.1:32491-32944 GCF_000754665.1 Bison bison bison
GTTTTGCAGATAATATATTCAAAAGCAGAGACATTACTTTGCCAACAAAGGTCCATCTAGTCAAGGCTATGGTTTTTCCTTTGGTCATGTATGGATGTAAGGGTTGGACTGTGAAGAAAGCTGAGCACCGAAGAACTGATGCTTTTGAACTGTGGTGTTGGAGAAGACTCTTGAGAGTCCCTTGGACTGCAAGGAGATCCAACCAGTCCATTCTGAAGGAGATCAGCCCTGGGATTTCTTTGGAAAGAATGATGGTAAAGCTGAAACTCCAGTACTTTGGCCACCTCATGCGAAGAGTTGACTCATTGGAAAAGACTCTGATGCTGGGAGGGATTGGGGGCAGGAGGAGAAGGGGACGACAGAGGATGAGATGGCTGGATGGCATCACTGACTTGATAGACGTGAGTCTGGGTGAACTCCGGGAGTTGGTGAGGGACAGGGCGGCCTGGCGTG
>NW_011492759.1:0-476 GCF_000754665.1 Bison bison bison
TGTTAATAAAAGAAAAGAGTGTCTTAAAACTCAGAGAATGGCACCAGGGCCCTCACACACAAGATGTATATTGGGATAATCTTGGCACCAGACAAATCATCCCGGGCCATAAAATGATTGACTTGAATCTTGTAGAAAGGCAGATTACCATACAAATAGTTTCATTTACATAGATTAGGGGGACAATGTCTGAGTACAACATACTGGTTTGTCACATCAGTTCTGAGCTATTAGGCAGAACCGACTTGAAGACAGAGTCTGGGGTAAATACATAGAACATTAACATAGCTTAAGACAAACATTTCCATAAGAAAAATGCATTGGTTAGCTCAAAATGAGGAAAATTAAGTTCAGGTGGAACCAGGTGTTATTATGGAAACACAGTATTTTAAGAGAAACCTCTTTTTAAATTTGTATAGAGAAGGGGAAAAAATATATCACTAGCTTGTTTCCTCCTGTCACTTAAGAGAGAGAGA
>NW_011492759.1:2083-2457 GCF_000754665.1 Bison bison bison
ACATTCTTCTTTCTCAAGACTGCTTTGCCTATTCAGGGTCTTTGGTGTTTCCAGAAGAGTTGTGTTTTTGTTGTTGTTGCTGCTGTTGTTCTAGTTCTGTGAAAAATGCCATTGGTAATTGGATAGGGATCTCATTAAATCTTTAGATTGCATTTGGTAATATAGTCATTTTCAAAATATTAATTCTTCCTAACCAGGAACATGGAATGTATCTCCATCTTTTTATGCCATCTTTGATTTCTTTCATCAATGTCTTATAATTTTCTGTATATAGTTCTTTTTTCTCCTTAGGTAATTTTTTCCTAGGTATTTTATTATTTTTCCCACAATAGTGAATGGGATTGATTTCTTAATTTTTCTTTCTGATTTTTCAT
>NW_011492759.1:2782-4040 GCF_000754665.1 Bison bison bison
ATTGGAGAAGGCAATGGCACCCCACTCCAGTACTCTTGCTTGGAAAATCCCATGGACGGAGGAGCCTGGTGGGCTGCAGTCCATGGGATCGCAAAGAGTCGGACACGACTGAGTGACCTTACTTTCATTTTTCACTCTCATGCATTGAAGGAAATGGCCATGTCATCTGCAAATAGTGAGAGTTTTCCTTTGTCTTTCTGATCTGGATTACTTTCATTTCTTACTCTTCTTTAATTGCCCTAGCTAGGACTTCCAAAACTATTGAATAATAATGGTGAGAGTGAATAAGCTTGGCTTCTTCCTTATCTTAGAATGCTTTCAATTTTTCACCTTTGAAAATAATGTTTGTGGTGGGCTTATCATATACAGCCTTTACTATGTTGAGGTAATTTCCTTCTATGCCATTTTTTGAAGCAATTTTATCATAAATCAGTGCTGAATTTTTTCAAAGGCTTTTTCTGCATCTATTGAGCTGATCATACAGTTTTTATCTTTCAATTTGTTAAATCAGTGTGTTGCATTTATTGACTTGCATATATTGAAGAATCCTTGCATCCCTGGAGTAAACCTAACTTGACCATGGTGTATGAGCTTTTTAATGTGTTGTTAAATACTATTTGGTGGAATTTTGTTGACAATTTTTGCATCTGTGTTCATCAATGACATTGGCCTGTAATTTTCTTATTTTCTGTTCTTTTTGGCTAATTTTGGTATCAGGGTGTTGCGATTTCATAAAATGAGTTTGGAAGTATTCCCCTGCTGCAATTTTTTGGAAGAGTTCAGAAAAATAGGCATTAGCGCTTCTCTAAATGTTCAATAGTATTCCCCATGTGAAGCCATTTGGCCCTGGGCTTTTGCTTTTGGGGAGATTTTTGATCACACTTTCAATTTCAGGTTTTATAATTGGCTTGTTTATAAATTCTATTTTTTTCCCTAGTTCCATCTTGGTAGGTTGAACTTTTCTAAGACTCTGTCCATTTCCTCTAGAGTGTCCATTTTACTACCATATAGTTGCTCATAATATTATCTTATGATCCTTTTTGTTTCTGTGTATTTCTGTGTTGTCTGTTGTAACATCTCCTTTATCATTTCTAATTTTGTTGATTTGATTTTCCTTCTTCTTTTTTTTTTCCTTGATAAGTCTGGCTAATAGTTTTTCTATTTTGTTTATCTTCTCAAAGAATTAACTTTTAGTTTTATTAATCTTTGCTATTTTTCCTTCATTTCTTTTTCATTTATTTCTGCTCTGGTCATTATT
>NW_011492759.1:4140-24222 GCF_000754665.1 Bison bison bison
GTGTGTGTGTGTGTGTGGGTGTTTTGCAGTTTTATTTTCCCCATAGTTGATATCTAATCTCATAGCATTGTGGTCAGAGAAGATACTTGATATGATCTCAATTTTCTTAAATTTTCTAAGGCTTGATTTGTGGCCCAAGATGTTGCCTATACTGGAGAATGTTCTATGTGCACTTGAGAAGAAAGTATATTCTTCTGCACTTGGATGGAAAGGCCTGAAGGTATCTATTAGGTCCATTTGACCTAATGTTTCATTTAAGGTTTGGGTTTCCTTTTAGATTCTCTGTTGTGATGATCTGTCTACTGATGTAAGTGGTGTGTTAAAGCTCCCTACTATTATTGTGTTACTGTCAATTTCCCCTTTTATTCCTGTTAGTGTTTGCTTTATGTATTGAGATGCTCCTATGTTGGGTGCATAAATATTTATAATTGTTATGCCTTCTTGGATTGATCCCTTGATCAGTATCTAGTATCCTCCTTTATCTCTTGTAATATTCTTTAAAGTCTATTTTGTCTGAAATAATGATTGCCACTCTGGCTTTCTTTTGGTTTCCATTCACATAGAATAACATTTTTCCATCCTTTTGCTTTTTGTCTGTATGTGTCTCTAGGTCTGAATTAGCTCTCTTGTAGGCAGCATTTATATGGGTCTTGTTTTTGTATCCATTCAGTCAGTATGTACGCTTTGGTGGATTCATGCTATCCATTTACATTTAAAGTAATTATTTAGATATATGCTCCTATTGGCATTTCATCAATTGTTTTGGGTTTGCTTTGTAAGTCTTTCTTTCTCTTGTGTTTTCTGCCTATGTAAGTTCCTTTATTATTTGTTGTAAGGCTGATTTAGTCGTTCTAAATTCTCTTAACTTTTGCTTGTCTGTAAACCTTTTGATTTCTCCATCAGTTCTGAATGAGGTCTTTGCTGGGTATAGTAATCTTGGTTGTAGATTTTTCCTTTCAGTATTGTGCTGTATTTCTGTTTTTTTTTTTAACGTGTTCCATTTGAGGTCTCCTTTCTCCAGGCTTTAGGGTTGTATTCCATCTTCCTTTTCTTTTTTGACCTTGGAGGGAAAGTTTGGTTGTGGTTTCTGTTGTTTTATTATTAGGGGTGACTTGTGTCTGTACTCTAGTGGGAGGAGGTGAGGTTATTTTCTTTTAATTTTTCCCTCTGATGGGCAAGGCTGTGTGAGGTAGTATATTTCACAGTGTCTGTGGGACTCCTGTCTGTTGATTGTTTTTGTATTTTTGTCTTGCTTTTTGTTTGGGAAAATTGCCCTGGAGTGTATACTTTCAATAGCTGGGTAGTATTAAGCTTTGTGTACAGGTGTCAAAGTTCTCAGTAACTAATATCCTCTGGGATTAGGAATTCTCTGGCATCTGGGATCTTGGGCTCAATGCTCTCACCTCACTGGTTCAGGTGCAACCCTTGATCAGGGGATTTGGGCTCCATAAGTAGCTAATGATAGGATTAAAGGGATTAAAGCATACACACCAAGACAAAAAGCAAAGCGTTACATGAAATAAAAGTTGAACCCAGACAGATGATAAATGCAAGATCAAGCAGGTAATTAGAGAAATGATGGCATAATACAAAAAGATTACAGGAGATTGACTTGATGAACAAGGGAAACCAAAAATGATATCAACCAATTAAAAGAAGAAATAAGTAACTCTCAACCTGGAAAACTGAGTTTGAGCAGAGTGCCACTTAGGGAATATAGCAAAGAGAGCACAACAATGTAACTTACATGGTGAAAAAAGAAAGAGTGAAGGAAAAAAGCAAAAAGAAAAAGGAAAAAAAGAGGAGAAGGGAGAGAAAAGAAAAAAATGAAGGGTAGAAGAGAATGTAAAAAAAATTTTTGAAAAGAAAAAATAAATAGACATATGTGAAGATTTATATATATTCAGGAATAGCTACAGCCAGTAAAGAACTATAAGAAAAGCAGACAAATATATCCAAAGCAAAATCAGAAGAATCACAAAAAAGGGTGAAAAACATATTTAAAAAAACATTTATTTTATTTTTCCCCACAGAATGTTACTCTTTATTTATTTAATATCCAAGATGTTTTTTAATTTCTTTTTTTTTTCTTTTAATTACTTTACAATATTGTATTGGTTTTGCTATACATCAACATGAATCCGCCACGGGTATACACGTGTTCCCAATCCTGAACACCCCTCCCCAAAACAAGAAAAACAAAGAGTAATACTCCACAGCACTGCAAAAGGCTCATGTGAAGGTAGAATTTTGTAGTGGGAATAGACAGTGTGATTTAAAACCGAGAAAAGAAAAAGGTTCTTAAGGTCATTGTTCTTCTGGATTGTGGAGCCTGACCACATGGATGGGGTTGGATTAGTGTTCTGTGATGTTTTCCTTGTTGGGGGAGCTTCTGCCTGTATTCTCTTTGATGGAGCTGGATTTCATCTCTCTGAAGGGCAATGAGTACAGTGTCCAGTAGTAGGTTTTGGGGGTGTCTATGGGGTCAATACCTTGGCCACCTGATGTGAAGAACTGACTCCTTAGAAAAGACCCTGATGCTGGGAAAGAATGAAGGCAAGAGAAGGGGACCACAGAGGATGAACTGGTTGGATGGCATCACCAACCTGGTGAACATGAGTTTGAGCAAGATCTGGGAATTGGTGATGGACAGGGAAGCCTGATGTGCTGCAGTCCATGGGGTTGCAAAGAGTCAGACACGTCTGTGTTCAGGATGTTTTGGGGCAGTCCTTCTGGCTTTGGCAGTGTTAGACACATCTATTTTCATAGCCATGTTGAAATGGCCCTCTCAGGATATCTTCACTGCCTCCAGCCCCCTACTTCTCCCTGGAGTCTTTACCATTGCTTCTGTCCCCTGGTCCCACCCTGAACTGCAGGCGGAAACAGACTAGGTAGGGGCTTGTGTTGATCTTTTCTCAGCTCCCAAACCATGCCGTCTGCATCATGGTGACTTGTGTGGGCTTCCCTTAGCTTCTTGAGCTTGCTCTCTATGTCATAGGGCTTCTGTGCTCTTGTTTTGGCTCCCTGGGACCACCCTCTATGCCACATGGTTTGTGTGTGCTGCAGGGGTTTGTGTTTGCCTCTCTGTCGATCCCCAAGGTCTAGACTGCATAGCAAGGCTTGTGAGAGCTGCAGAGACTTGTGTGCTGTGCTTCTCTTAGCACCCTGGGCCCACCCTCTATGACGGAGGGCTTCTGTAGGTTTCTCTCAGTTCCCCTATCCCACTCTGTAGTCAAGGCCACAGTCTGTGAGCTGTTTCTGGGCTGAGAAGTGCAGCTTTCTCTGTTTTCTGCCATCTAAGTTCCTGCTTTTCCTGGCTTTCCAAGATTCCATAGCTTCCTCTTGGGTCTGCCTTCGAGGGAACTTCCAAGTGCACGGAAACTCTTCCTCCTTCATGACTCCCTCCCTCCCTTAGGGCACAAGCTCCCACCCTGAAGTTCTCCATCTCTTCCCTTTTTTTATGTCTCTATCCTCTCTCCTACCTCATCCCAGGGAGCTTAGCCTGCCCCCTGGAGGCCTGCAGTCTTCTATTGTTGCATCAGTTCAGTTAAGTTCAGTTGCTTAGTCATATCCGACTCTTTGTGACCCTATGGACTGACGCACACCAGGCTTCCCTGTCCATCACGAACTCCCAGAGCTTCCTCAAACTCATGTCCATTGAGTTGGTGATGCCATACAACCATCTCATCCTCTGTCATCCCCTTCTCCTCCCGCCTTCAATCTTTTCCAGCATCAGGGCCTTCTCAGTTGAGTCAGTTCTTCACATCGGGTGGCCAAAGTACTGGAGTTTCAGGTTCAGCATCAGTCCTTCTTATGAATATTCAGGACTGATTTCCTTTAGCAAGGAGAGATAAGAAAGCCTTCTTAAGCCAACAGTGCAAAGAAATGGAGGAAAACAGTAGAATGGGAAAAACTAGGTATCTTTGCAAGAAATTTGGAGATATTAAGGGTATATTTCATGCAAAGATAGGCATAGTAAAGGATGGAAATCACAAGGATCTAACAGAAGCAGAAGAGATTTGAGAAGTGGGGCAGTGGCGGGTACAGACAGAAGAACTTAGCAAAAAAGGTTAGGAAGACCTGGATAACCATGATGGTGCTGCCACTCACCTAGAGCCAGACATCCTGGATTGCAGAGTTCAGTGGGTCTTGCTACAAAGCTATTTAGTTCTGGTCTTTTGTTGCTTGTTGCGAGTCCTTTAAATTTGTGATTTAGTGTTCTCAGTGGTTCTCTGTTCAGGTTTTCTTTTTTCTTATCCAGTTTGTGTTATTATATGTTTCTAGGAATTTATCATTTACTTTTAGCTTTTCTGTATTTTTGATATACAGTTGCTAGTAGTAATCTCTTTTGATTCCTGTTTTCTGTGGTGTCAACAGTAACTTCTCTTTTCATATTAGTTTTACTTACTTGGGTCTTTCCCTCTTTCTATTAATGTCTGTCTAGTTATTTAATAACTTTTTTTATCTTTTCAAAGATAATTAATTGCATTAAAATTTCTTTTTTTTTTAATTTAATGGAGATAGAGTTGGTTTAAAATGTGTTAGTTTGTGACATAGAGAAAATAGATTTAGTTATATATATATTAACTTTCTGCCATATTAAAAAGCAGAGATATTTCTTTATGGACAAGTGTGTATAGTCAAAGCTATGTTTTTTCCAGTTGTTATGTATGGATGTGAGAGTTGGACCATAAAGAAAGTTGAGTGCTGAAGGACTGATGCTTTTGAACTGTGGTGCTGGAGAAGCAAGTAGATCAAACCAGTCAATCCTAAAGGAAAGTAGTCCTGAATATTCATTGGAAGGACAAATGCTGAAGCCGAAGCTCCAATACTTTGGCCACCTCATGGGAAGAACTGACTCATTGTAAAAGACCCTGATGCTGGGAAAAAATGAAGGCAGGAAGAGAATGGGGTGACAGAGGATGATATGGTTGGATGGCATCACTGACTCGATGGACATGAGTTTGAGCAGGCTCTGGGAGTTGGTGATGAACAGGGAAGCCTGGGATGCTGCAGTCCATGGGGTCGCAAAGAGTCAGACACAACTGAGTGACTGAACTGAATCACAAGTGTTGATATTGAAACAGTAATTTTAATGCTCCCAACAAACAGTATTCCAGGACCTGATGGGTGTATAAGTAAATGCTATGAAGTATTTAGAAAATAATTAAAAGCTATCTTTCTGAAACTCTTCCCCAAAATTGCACAGGACAGAATACTCCTAACTTATTTCTATGATGCCACCATCACCCTAATACCAAAGGCAAACAAAGATATCATTAAAAAGAAAATTATGGGCCAGTATGGAGCTTCTCTGGTGACTCGGTGGTGAAGAATTGCCTGTAATGCAGGAGAGGCAAGAGACGTGGGTTCAATTTCTTTGCTGGGAAGACCCCCCTGGAGAAGGAAATGGCAACCAGCTCCAGTATTCTTGCTAAGAAAATCCCTTGGACCAGAGGAGACTGGAGGGCTACAGTCCATGGGGTTGCAAACAGTTGGACACAGTTGAGCAACTGAGAATGCATGCACCAATTATGAACACAGAGGCAAAAATCCTCAACAACATACTGGCAAACTGAGTCAAACAATGCATTTAAAAGGCCAAGTAACATGATAAAGTGAGATTTATCCCAGGGGTGCAAGGATTTTTCAATATCCACAAGGCAATCAATGTGACAGTTCTTATCATCTAAAAAAATAAAAAATAAAATAAACTTATGATAACCCAAAAGATCTAGAAAAACTTTTGATAAAATCTAACAATCATTTATGATTAAAAAAAAGAACTTCAGAAATTGGGCATAGTGGGAACATACATCAATATAATAAAGGCCATATATGACAAACCTTTAGCTAATACCACATTCAATGATGAAATACTGAAAGCATTGTTTTGGAAGTCCTAAATGTGATAATCACAAGAGAAAAATAAACAAAAGGAATCCAAATTGGAAAAGAGGAATGAAACTGTCACTGTTTACAGATGACATGATACTATAGATAGAAAATCCTAAAGATGCTACCAGAAAATTAAGAGTTCAACAGTGAATTTGGTAATGTTGTAGATTACAAAATTAATACAAGAAATCTGTTCCACTTCTATACATTAATAATGAAAGATAAAGAAAAATTAAAGAAATCATCCTATTTACCACCTCACTGAAAAGAATAAGATAGCTAGGAGTAGATGTTCCTAAGAAGACAACTTATACTCCAAAAAGTTAAAGATGCTGATGACAGAAATTAAAGATGACATAAACAACTGGAAAATATACCATGTCCTTGGATTAGGAGAATCAAGACTACCCTAATGACAATACTACCCAAGACAATCTACAGAGCCAATGCAATCTCTATCAAATTACCAGTGGCAATTTTCACAGAACTAGAATAATAAATCTTAAAGTTGTATGGAGACACAAAAGAACCCAAATAGCCAAAGCAATCTTGAGTAAGAAAAATTAAACTGGAGTAAGCACAGTACCCTCTTTCACATCTGTCTTAGTGATATTTTTGAATTTGTCTCCTCAAGTAAGGGGAAGAAAAGAAAAAAATAAATAAACAAGTGAAACAATTCTAAATTAAAAAAAGGTTTTTGCACAGCTAAGGAAACTATTTTAAAAAATCAAAGACAACCTACTGAATCGGTGAAAATACTTGCAAACAGTATTTCTGATAAGATATTATTATACTAAATATACAAAGAACTCATTTATCTGAAAAAAAAATTAAAATGGGAGAAGGCCAGGGCAAACTATTTTCTGAAAAATACAGGCAAATGGAAAATAGCCACATGAAAAATTTCTTAGTATCCTTGGGCTTCCCTTATGGCTCAGCTGGTAAAGAATCTGCCTGCAATGTGGGAGACCTGAGTTCGATCCCTGGGTTGAGAAGATCCCCTGGAGAGGGGAGAAGAAAATGGCAACCCACTCTAGTATTTTGGGCTGGAGAATTCCATGGACTGTGTAGACCATGGGGTCACAAAGAGTTGGACACAACTGAGTGACTTTCACTTTCATGTCCTTAATCATTAGAAAGTTTGATGAAACAGTGACAGACTTTATTTATTTGTTTTGGGGCGGAGGAGGTCCAAAAATCACTGCAATGACAGACTTTATTTGGTTGTGGGAGGCTCCAAAATCACAGCAGATGGTGACTGCAGCCATGAAATTAAAAGACACTTGCTCCTAGGAAGAAAAGTTTTGACCATCTTAGACAGTATATTAAAAAGGCAGAGACATTGCTGACAAAATTCCATCAAGTCAAAGCTATAGTTTTTCCAGTAGTCATGTATGGATGTGAGAGTTGGACTATAAAGAAAGCTGAGTGCAGAATTGATGCTTTTGATCTGTGGCATTGGAGAAGACTCTTGAAAGTCCCTTGGACTGCAAGGAGATCCAACCAATCCATCCTAAAGGAAATTAGTCCTGAATATTCATTGGAAGGACTGATGCTGAAGCTGAAACTCCAATACTTTGGCCACCAAAGATGGGAAGAACTGACTCGTGGAAAAAGACCCTGATGCTGGGAAAGTTTGACAGTATTAGGAGGAGGGAACAACAAAGGATGAGATGGTTGGGTGGCATCCCCAACTTGATAGATATGAGTTTGAGCAAACTCTGGGAGTTGGTGATGGACAGAGAAGCTTGGTGAGCTGCAGTCAATGGGACCACAGGGAGTCAGCCACAACTGAGTGACTGAACTGAACTGAACTGATAGAAACTCTGTTGCTTCCTGTCTCAATGGAAAAATCCTATATTTGTTTTCACATCTGTTTATGCACACAGTTTTTTTTTTTTAATCTGCTTTTTGTACCTTCTGAAAATAAAAGAAGGAAATGATTTATCTAGTTATATCTATATTTTGTGTTTAGTAACTTCTAATATTAAAATATCTCAACATTTATGATATACACACACACACACACACACAGAGTCTTGCATCTGACAATGAAGTAGACAAATGAACAAATAGGAAAATGCAGGATGGCTAGGATGGAACACAGATAGATTATAAAAAATATGCTGTGTTTGATTTTTGTTTTTTGTTTCTAATTTTTCTTTGGCTCAATAGCAATGCAAACTTTCAAAAGTAACATTTCCTTTACTCAGGCCCAATACATTGGAAGAGAGCCTGTGAGAGCATTGTTGATGATTGAATTCCCACAGCTTTCAAAATCCTATTTTCCCTCACTGAAGCTGTCAGCCCTCAAAGGCAGAAACTGTAGATTGCTAATACATGGCTGAAGTCTAAGTGGTACAGCACATTTTTTGGTCTTGAGAAAATTGAATAACAAATCTCAAACTGCCCATAGCTTGCCTTGCAGTAGTTTCATTTCAGAAATCAAGAGGAATTTCTGATTCGAAAATTTATGGCTGATGGAACCTAAGTAGAGTGGCAAAGGCTCATATGCGGAACATGTAAACAAATCTCAAGTGAAGGCATTACCCAAGCCTATAGATTTTTTACCTTGGGTTAAGGGGTAAAGAGACATATTTCAAAGTTAACAAACCAATACATAAAATCATTCTTGTGCAGCATAGGCTGCATATCTCAGCTTTATTTAAATTGCTTGTCTCTTAAGGGAGGGGCTTCCCAGGTGTCTCAGTGGTAAACAATCCGCCTGTCAATGTAGAAGACGCAGGTTCAATCGCCAGGTCAGGAAGATCTCTTGGAAGATGAAATGGCAACTGACTCCTGTATTCTTGCCTGGAAAATCCCTTGGACAGAGAGGCCAGGCAGGCTACAGTCCATATCATTGCAAAAAGTCAAACACAACTGAGACTGAGCAAGCATACATGTACTCCTAGGGGACATCAGAAGTCAATATTCAATGTGTGTGTATATGTGAGTGTATTCATGCCTTGGTATTTTTCTATTTTTTAACATTAAACCCTTTTAGTTATTTATCTTGGCTTCTCCAAATTAACAGGCATACGCACACACACACACACACACATATATATATATATATATATATATATGTGCACACTAAATCGCTTCAGTCGTGTCAGACTCTTTGCAAACCTATGGACTATAGCCTGCCAGGTTCCTCTCTCCATGGGATTCTCCAGACATAAATACTGGAATGAGTTGCCATGCCCTCCCCCAAGGGATATTTTCGACCCAGGGATAGAATCTGCATCTCTTATGTTGGCATGAAGGTTCTTTACCACTAATGCCACCTGAGAAGCCCATATACAATCTATACTAAGTGAAATTTTAGGTTCAAGGTGAAATTAAACAAAATATTTGGAGAGTTTTCATATATCCTGAGAAGTGCACCAACAAGACTCCCTCCTATCAATATCCCACACTATAGAGATATATTTGTTACAATCAGTAAGCTTACATTATTACCCAAAGTTGATAATTTGCATTATGGTGTTATATATTCTTGGTGTTATATATATATATATATACTCTTGGTGTTATATATTCTATGATTTTTCACACATATATAATGACATATATGTACCATTGTAGTGTCATACAGAACATTCTCACTGCCTCTGTATTCTGATTACATATCCCTCTCCACTTCCTAGCAACTACTGGAAACATTTGATCTTTTTATTGTCTCCATAGGTTTACCTCTTCCAAACTGTCATTTGGTCAGACTCACAGTACATAACTTTTCTGATTGGCTTCTTTTAGTAATATGTATTTAAGTTTCCTCTCTATATTACCATGGCTTGATAGGGCATTTATACAAAGCACTGAATAATATTCCATTGCCTGGATGTACCACAATCAATCTATCCATTCTCCTATTAAAGCAACCTACTATATCTTGCTGCTGCTGCTAAGTCGTTTCAGTCGTGTACGACTCTATGCAACCCCACAGACGGCAGCCCACCAGGCTCTGCCATCCCTGGGATTCTCCAGGCAAGAACACTGGAGTGGGTTGCCATTTCCTTCTCCAATGATGAAAGTGAAAAGTGAAAGTGAAGTCTCTCAGTCGTGTCCGACTCGTCGAGACCCCAAAGACTGCAGCCTACCAGGCTCCTCCATTCATGGGATTTTTCCAGGCAAAAGTACTGGAGTGGGTTGCCAGTGCCTTCTCCGATTATATCTTAGTTGTTTCCAAGTTTTGACAATTGTAAATGAAGCTGCTATAAATATCCATGTGAAGGTTTTGTGTAGACATAAGTTTTTCATACATTTGAGCACAGTTACTGGATTCTCTTCTGCAGTAAGAGTGTTTCTCTTTGAAAAAAACTGGCAGTCTGTCTTCCAAAGGAGCTCTACAATTTTGCATTCTCATCTGGAATAAATGAGAGTTCAATATCCTCACCACTATTCAGCATTGTCAAAGACTTGAATTTTGGCCATTCTAATAAGTATGTCATACTCAATATTGTTTTATTTTGCTTTTCCATAATGAAGTGATATATAATGTATTTTCATATGCTTTTTTACTATCTATCTTCTTTGATGAGATATCTACTCAGATGTTTTGTACATCTTTAAATCAGCTTGTCTGTTTCCTTATTGTTGAATTTTTGTGTACTTTGTATCCAGTAACAGTCTTCATCTGATATATCTTTTGCAATTTTTTTCTCCCAGCCTGTGGCTTATCTTCTCATTCTCTTCATAGTATTTTCTGCAGAACAAAAGTTTTCAGTTTTAATTAAGTATGTTTAGCAATTATTTCTTTCATGAACTGTGCTTTGGTATTGCATCTGAACAGTCACCACCATAGGAAAGGTCATATAAATTTACTCTGGTGTTATCTACTAGGATTTTTATACTTGTATTTTATATTATGTTTATGATCTACTTTGAGTAATTTTTGTTAAGAGTATAATGACTATGTATCATTTTCCTTCATTTATTTGTGTAGAGATGTCTAGTTACTTCAGCCAGCACCTTTTATTGAAAAGACTAACTTTGCTCCATTGTCAAAGATGAAGAGAGTACACTTCAGTTTAGTTCAATTCAATCATTCAGTTATGTGCGACTCTTTGGAACCCCATAGAATGCAGCATGCCAGGCTTCCCTATCCATTACCAACACCTGGAGCTTGCTCAAACTCACATCCATCGAGTCAGTGATGCCATCCAACCATCTCATCCTCTGTCATCCACCTCTTTCTGCCTTCAATTTTTCCCAGCATCAGGGTCTTTTCCAATGAGTCAGTTCTCCTCAGGTGGCCAAAGTATTGGAGCTTCAGCTTCAGCATCAGTCCTTCCAGTGAATATTCAAGACCAATTTCCTTTAAGATTGACTGGCTTGATCTCCTTGCAGTCCAAAGGACTCTCAAAAGTCCTCTCCAATGCCATAGTTCAAAAGCATCAATTCTTAAGTGTTCAACTTTCTTTCTTTATGGTCTCACATCCATACATGAGAAATGGAAAAAAAAAAGATATCCCTGTCTATATGGAAGTTTGTTTGTAAAGAAATGTTTCTGCTTTTTAACATGCTGTCTAGATTGGTCATAGCTTTTCTTCCAAGGAGCAAGTGTCTTTTAATTCTATGGCTGCAGTCACAATCTGCAGTGATTTCTGAGCCCAAGAGAATGAAGTCTGTCACCGTTTCCATTGTTCCACCATCTATTTGCATGTAGAGATGGGACTGATGCCACAATCTGTTTTTTTTTTTTTTTTACTGTTGAGTTTTAAGCCAGCTTTTTCACTCTCTTTTTTCACTTTCATCAAGAGGCTCCTTAGTTCCTCTTCATTTTCTGCCATAATGGTGGTGTCATCTGCATATCTGAGATTATTGATATTTCTGATTCCAGCTTGTGCTTCATTCAGCCCAGAATTTCATGTGATGTACTTATTCTGCATAGAAGTTAAACAAGCAGGATGACAATATACAGCCTTGATATACTTCTTTCCTAATTTGGAACAAGTCTGTTGATCCATGTCCGATTCTAACTGTGGCTTCAGGACCTGCATACAGATTTCTTAGGAGGCAGGTAGGATGGTCTGGTATTCCCATGTCTTGAAGAATTTTCCACAGTAAGTTGTGATCCACATAGTCAGATACTTTAGCATAGTCAGTAAAGCAGAAGTATATGTTTTTTTCTTGAATTCTCTTGCTTTTTCTATGCTCCAAAGGATGTTGGCAATTTGATCTCTGGTTCATCTGCCTTTTCCAAATCCAGCTTGAACATCTGGAAGTTCTCAAGTCACGTACTGTTGAGGCCTAACTTGGAGAATTTTGAGCATTACTTTGCTAGTGAGTGAAATCAGTGCAACTGTGTGATAGTTTGAAAATTCTTGGTATTGCCTTTCTTTGGGATTGGAATGAAAACTGACCTTTTCCAGTCCTGGGGCCATTGCTGAGTTTTCCAAATTTGCTGATACTTTGAGTGCAACATTTTCACAGCATTATCTTTTAGGTTTTGAAATAGCTCAACTAGAATCCCATCACCTCCATGAGCTTTGTTTGTAGTGATGTTTCCTAAGGTCTGCTTGATTTTGTATTCCAGAATGTCTGGCTCTAGGTGAGTGATCACTCATCTGGATTATGAAGATATTTTTTGTATAGTTCTGTGTCATCTTGCCACCTATTCTTAATATCTTCTGCTTGTGTTAGGTACATACAATTTCTGTCCTTTATTGTGCCCATCTTTGCATGAAATGTTCCCTTGGTATCTCTAATTTTCTTGAAGAGATCTCTAGTCTATCCCATTCTATTGTTTTCCTTTATTTCTTTGCATTGATCTCTGAGGAAGGCTTTCTTATCTCTCCTTGCTATACTTGGGAACTCTGTACCCTAATGGATGTATCTTTTCTTTTCTCCTTTGCCTTTAGCTTTTCTTCTTTTCTCAGCTGTTTTTAAGGCCTCCTCAGACAACCATTTTTCCTTTTTCCATTTCTTTTTCTTAGGGATGGTCTTGATCACTGCCTCCTGTACAACATCACAAATCTCCATTCATAGTTCTTCAGGGACTCTGTCTATCAGAGGTAATCCCTTGAATCTATTTGTCACTTCTACTGTATAATCATAAGGGATTTGATTTAGGTCATACCTGAATGGTCTAGTGGTTTTCCCTATTTTATTCAATGTAAGTCTGAATTTTTGAATAAGGAGTTTAGGATCTGATTGACAGTCAGCTCCTGTCTTGTTTTTGCTGACTGTGTGGAGCTTGTCAATGCTTGGCTGCAAAAAATATGATCAATCTGATTTCAGTATTGATCATTTGGTGATGTCTATGTGTAGAGTCATCGCTTGTATTGTTGGAAGAAGGTGTTTGCTATGACAAATGTGTTCTCTTGGCAAAACTCTGATAGCCTTTGTCCAGCTTCATTTTGTACTCTGAGGGCAAATTTTCCTGTTACTCTGGTTAACTCTTGACTTACTACTTTTGCATTCCAGTCCCCTGTGAGGAAAAGGACATCTTTTTTGGAAGTTAGTTCTAGAAGATCTTCTAGGTCATCATAGAAACTTTCAACTTCAGCTCCTTTGACATTAGTAGTTAAGGCATAGACTTGGATTACTGTGATATTGAATAGTTTTCTTTGGAAAGGAACAGAGATCATTCTGTCATTTTTGAGATTGCACTCAAGTACTGTATTTTGGACTCTTTTGCTGACTATGAGGGCTACTTCATTTCTTCTATGTAATTCTTGCCTAAAGTAGCAGATATAAGGGTAATCTGAATTAAATTTGCCCATTCTGGTTCATTTTACTTCACTGATTCCTAAAAGGCAGATGTTCACTCTTGCCATCTCCTGTTTGACCACTTCCAATTTACCTTGATTCATGGACCTAACATTCCAGGTTGGAGTATGCAATATTGTTATTTACAGCATTAGCCTTTACTTCCATCACCAGTCACATCCATATCTAGGTGTTGTTTTTGTTTCGGCTTCATCTTTTCATTGTTTCTGGAGTTATTTTTTCACTCTTCTCCAGTAGCTTACTGGTCACCTTCCAACTTGGAGGATTTCATCTTTCAGTGTCCTATCTTTTTGCCTTTTCATACTGTTAATGGTGTTCTCAAGAAAGAATACTGAAGCGGTTTGCCATTCCCTTCTCCAGTGGAGCACATTTTGTCAGAACTCTCCACCATGACCCATCTGTCTTGGGTGGCCCTACATGGCATGGCTCATAGTTTCATTGAGTTAGACAAGGCTGTGGTCCACGTGATCAGTTTGATTAGTTTTCTGGAATTGTAATTTTGATTCTTTCTGTCTTCCCTCTGATGGATAAGGATACGAGGCATATGGAAGCTTCCTGATGGAAAACACTGACTGTCTCTTGTCCTGGGTCTTATTCTTATGGGCAGGGCCATGGGCAGTAAATCTTTAATCCAATTTTCTGTTGATGGCTGTGCTGTGTTCTCTCCCTGTTATTTGGCCTGAGTCCAAACTATGGTATGGGGAGTCACAGTAAGAGACCTCCTTCACAAGGGCTTATGCATGCACTGTTGTATTCAATGCTCCAACCCTGCAGCAGGCTGCTGTCAACTCTTGCCTCTGCTGGAGACTACTGGACACGCACAGGCAAATCTGGTTCAGTCTCTTGTGGGGACACTGCTCCTTTCTCCTGGTGCACACAAGGTTTTGTTTTTGGCCTCCAAGAGTCTGTTTCCCCAATCTTGTGGAAGTTCTGTGGAAGTTCAAATCTCACTGGTCTTTAAAGTCAAATTCTCTGTTCCCTTTGCCAGATCTCCAGGTTAGTAAATCTGTTGTGGGTCCTAGAACTTTCTTAACAGTGCGAAAATTTCTTTGGCATAACTGTTCTGCAGTTTGTGGGTCATCTGCTCAGTAGCTCTATGGTGGGGCTAATGGCAACCTTCTCCAAGAGGGCTTATGCCACACATTGTGTGCCCCAGGTCCTCTGCAGCCAGAGCCACTGTTCCCGTGCCAGGCCACTGCTGACACATGCCTCTCCATGACACGCTCAAAAGCAGGTCTGGCTCAGTCTCTATGGGGTCTCTGGGTCCTGGAGTATGCAAGGTTTTGTTTGAGCCCTCTGAACGTCTCTCAGAGTATAGTTATGGGAATCTACTTCTGAGCTCTCTACTGTATCTCATAGGTTGATTTGCTTATTATTTCACCAATATTACATTGTCCTGATTACTACAAACTGTATTGATTGTTCGTTATACATTTATAGTGAGCCTTGAAGGTTTGTAGTACCAGTCTTTCCACTTTGCTTCTCTCCTCCAATATTGTGTCAACTATTCTATCCTTGCCTCTACATATACACTCGAATTAATTTATCAATATCCACAAAGTCACTTAGTGAAATTTTTATTTGATTCATATTGAATCTCTAGTTTAATTTGGGAAGAACTGATGCATTGACAAATTGAGGTTTTGCATGGAAAACGTCTCATTTATGCAGGTCTTTTAGTTCTTCCATCAATTTTATAATTTTCTCATATAGATCTTGGACATATATTTTTAGATTTACACCAAAGTATCTCAGTTTTTAGGATACTAATATAAATGTTATTTGCTTTTCATTTTAAATTCTACTTCTTTGTTGCTGACTGAGTTTTGTGTATTAAACTTATATTCTGCAATCTTTCTGTAAATACTTACTAATTTCTCAATTTTCAAAAATTATTTTTGGATTTTCTTTTTTTATTTTCTTTTCTTTTATTTTTTAACTTTACAATATTGTATTGGTTTTTCCATACATCAACATGAATCCACCACAAGAATACACATGTTCCCTATCCTGAACCCTCCTCCCTCCTCCCTCCCTGTACCATCCCTCTGGGTTGTCCCAGTGCACCAGCCCCAAGCATCCAATATCGTGCATCAAACCTGGACTGGAGACTAGTTTCATATATGATATTATACATGCTTCAATGCCATTCTTCCAAATCATACCACCCTCTCCCTCTCCCACAGAGTCCAAAAGACTGTTCTATATATTTGGAATTTCTTTTTTTTTTTTTCCTCTGTGCTAAATATTTAATATGAACTATCTCTCTAACCCTTACATAGTCTGAGGAGGTAGGCTCTTACTCTCCCATTTTACAGATGTAGAAACAGAGGCACAAAGCAGTGAAGGGACTCACCCGGTGTGGCAGTGCCTGGGAATTTCTACAAGAAATAGTCATATTGTATTTGCAATAATACAGTTGTATTTATTCCTCCTAAATTTGTATACTTTTATTTCCTTTTCTTGCATCATTGCATTGCTAGAACTTCCAGTATAATAATGAAGTGATTAGAGTGGGTCTTCCTACCTTGTTCAGATCTTATCAGTAAAGCTTATCATTTCTCAATGTTAAGTATGATGGTAGCCAAGGGTTTTCATGTAGATGTTCTTTATCAGGTTGAGGAAACCCCTTCAATTCATAATTTGGTTAAAGTTCTTTATCATAAAAGGTGCAGAATTTTCTAAACTACTTGTTCTGTATCTGTTGTAATTACTTTATTTTTATGCCTTAGTCTGATATGATGGATTACATTAACTGGCTTTCTAATGTTGAACCAGCCTTGCATAACTTGAATAAATCTCACTTTGTTGTGGTAAATAATCTTTTGGAACATTGTTGGATTTGACTTGTTAATATGTTGCTTAGAGTTTTTGCATTTATGTTCATGAGATATTTTGGTCTATGCATGTGTGTGCTAAGTCACTTCTTCAGTTCAGTTGCTCAGTCATGTCTGACTCTTTGTGACCCCACTGACTGCAGCACTCCAGACTTCCCTGTTCATCACCAAATACCAAAGCTTGCTCAAACTCATGTCCATTGATGCCATCCAACCATCTCATCCTCTGTCATCCCTTACTCCTCCTTCCTTCAACCTTTCCCAACATCAGGGTCTTTTCCAGTGAGTCAGTTATTCCCATCAAGTGGCCAAAGTATTGGAGACTCAGCTTCAGCATCAGTCCTTCCAATGAATATTCAGGACTGATTTCCTTTGGGATTGACTAGTTGGATCTCCTTGCAGGCCAAGGGACTCTCAAGAATCTTCTCCAACACCACAGTTCAAAAGCATCAATTCTTTGGTGCTTAGCTTTCTTTATAGTGCAACTCTCACATCCATACATGACTACTTGAAAAAACCATAGCTTTGACTAGACAGATCTTTGTTAGCAAAGTAATGTCTCCGCTTTTTAATATGCTCTTTAGATTTGTCATAGCTTTTCTTCAGTCATGTATAACTTTTTGTGACCCTATTGAGTGTAGTCCATTAGGCTTCTCTGTCCATATGATTCTCCAGGCAAGAATACTGGAGTGGGGCGCCTGGTCTAGCTCTGGCCCTGTCCCGATCACCCAGCCTAGCGCACTCTGCCCCTGCACCGTTGAGTGGTCCCTGAGGCATGCAGCAGCCTCCAGAGCAACTCTAGCTCATGAGGGTCACCTGGCCATTGGCACTGATGAAACGGAACTCTCCGCCCCAGAGGAGGATCAATGAGGTTTTAGAATCGATTCCAGCAGTTCATGAACCACTGGGCCCAGCCAAAGGCCGCTACAAGCCAACAGGTTACAAACATGCTGATAACTGTTACACACATGCATTCCTCATTGCTCTGGCCATTGTGGGCAGTACCCTCCTTCACCAGCTATCTGATGACTGCTGGGAAAAGATAACAGCTTGGATTTATGGAATGGACCTCTGTGACTTCTTCATCATTTCCACAGATTTCACATCATGTCATGGAAAAAGAGCCACTTAAGGACAGTA
Organism: Bison bison bison; assembly: GCF_000754665.1. Classification (NCBI taxonomy): domain Eukaryota; kingdom Metazoa; phylum Chordata; class Mammalia; order Artiodactyla; family Bovidae; genus Bison; species Bison bison. The sequence continues at coordinate 21,753 of NW_011492759.1, forward strand.
GAGCATTGCTTTTATATGTATTATAGAATGGTTATCTATTTCTTCATTGCTGCATCTTACACTCCATGGGTAAATCTCCATGCACTTGGATCCCTGGCATCTCATATGCATCAGTTTATCTGGCTCATGGCAGCTGGAGGAACCATTTATGTATTTCTCTACCATGAAAAACCTTCTGATATAAACCAAACCCATATTCTTCCCTAGTTCCCTGATATGATTACTTCCTGGTGAACTTTGAGTACAAAACACTAAGAACAAGATGCATCACCCTTGGTCATTCAGTTTGGCAGGTATAAGGTGGTTGAGCTCTTTATCTATCCCATGATGGGGTTTTCTCCAGCCTTGGTGGTAACATCAATGGACAACACCAATGGACTTCACAAACTTGCTGGTGGGGTTTAATCTTTTGCCTGGGAGTTGTGTTCTTCAAGAGTGATGGCATCATTCCATTTCCGCATGCCATTTGGCACCTGTTCATGGCCATGGCAACTGCAGTGCATTACTATGCCATTTGGAAATATCTTTACCTACATTCTACTGACTTTATGTGACATTTATGGCCAATCCTAAACTGGTCTCCAAACCAATATTATTTCAATTATGGCACTCAGGAGTGGGATAAGAGCTGAAAATTGCACAGAGGAAGAAAAGAAGACAACTGTACTGACTTTCTTTATATCTTTTGAATATAATTACTGTGAAAGTGTGAAAGCTGTGTTCTGGAATTTTCCCCCTCACAGAAAGTAAATAAGGTAGTGACTTAGCTATTCATTCCATTTCATTATCATGAAAGTCTCTGGAGAGACTTGGCCAACTGAAGTTTACAAACAAGAATTTTGTATTTTAATTTTACAGATTTTACTACATGATTTTTCTAAATTATTAGATCAGATTGTAAAAGTCAGTGCAATAACAAAACTTCCTTTTTAAGAGAAAATGATTTATATCACTTTCCCACTAGCTGTGTATAGAATCATTGACAGAACTTACACTACTTTTTACTATGTTTCATCTTAGCATGCATGGTTATTTTTTAAATAGGAACTTCATTTTTTTGTAAATTAAAAGAAATACTTCATTGAAGCGCATTTCTGTGGTTTTTCATTCATGCGAATTTTTGCAGCAATCTGTCAACATTCCACAAATGAACAAACATTATACCTCTTCTCTGATAATTTTACTAAGCATGGAGAAATAGCCAGTTTTTAAAAACTTGAAGTTTTCCAAAACTTTCCTGCCAACCTCTGACTCTGAATTCTGTGCTGCTTTGGGCCATATATTTGGCCTAGTTTGGTTTTCCAGCAATAGAAAAGTATTTTGATATCACTAACTTTTCAAAAGATTGACTTTTTTCTCTATGCCTTTTCCATGTCTTCTTCAAGGTCTTTTCCCACAGAGGATGAGTATCCAGTCTGTATTAAGACAGGATTGCTGGCTTGGCCATCCACGGAACAATTCTGAAGAGTTCTATGAATTATAGTGTATAGTGGTCATGCCTGACTTGTGCCCAGTGGTTTTAGCTTTATATTATCGGTTTGATAGTCATTTTAAGTTGTGGAACTAAATGCATAAATTCACATTTCTACCTTTCCTTTGCATCTCCTGATACACTTTTTTATCATAGAAAAGTATTTAAAGCACTGTTTGACAAACTCAAGTGTCTATTGTCCATCAGTTATATCCTGGTTCAGTGGAGTGATATTTAATATATTGTTTTTGGTTTTCCTTCAATGACTGATATTAAGATTAGCATATTAGTTGCTTTTTGGTTAATCTCCTGTTGGTGCTTTAATAAATAACCTTGTATTTAACCAGTGCTGATATTGCCTATTTTCTAGTGATAAATTTGATCATTGGAAATGTTAGTTTGACATATTGAATTCAGTTCAATGAAATTTTCTACTGATGTAGCTTTAAAGGAGGGCTTATTTTGTGTATACATGTTTAGAACTCTGACTTTGGTAAGTTATATGGGAATGAGGAACAGAAGAACTGCCTTTTGCTAATGAATTCTTAAACAGGTAAAAGTGAAAGTGATAGTTGTTCAGTCATGTCTGACTCTTTGCAACCCCAAATAGGCAAGGTACCCAGTGAAAACACCAACCAGACCATCCCTTCTGCATGGTTCTGAACATCTGGATGCCTCTTGTTTTACTGTGTATATTTAATTTTAAGTATATTAACTTTTGTGGATTCATTTGAAGTCTACTCAGAAGTACCATTGTCAAAACCACTAAAGTGTAGGTAAAATTTTGTGCTGTAGACTAAAATAAAATTGCTACTTGGACTTGCTAAAAAAGAAAAAAAGAATCTTGGAGTGGGTTGCCTGTCCTCCTCCAGGGAGTCTTCCACACCAGGGATCAAACCTGGGTCTCTTATGTTTCCTGCAGTGGCAGGGGTTCTTTACCACTAGCACCAGCTGGGAAACCCATATTGATCTATGTGCACATTCACTCAGTCGTGTCCG
>NW_011492759.1:24322-24748 GCF_000754665.1 Bison bison bison
TTTTTTTTTTTTTTTTTTTTTTTTCCCAATGTCTTTGAATGACTTTAGTGTTAGGGTAATGCTGGCCTGAAAGTTTGGGTTAAGAAGTATTGCCTCTGCTTCAGCTTCTGGAAGATATTAAAAAATTGCTATATATTTTTCTTAAATGTTTGGTGCAGTTTACTGGTGACCCTTCATACCACAGCCAGCACTGCTGCTGCTGCTGCTGCTAAGTCGCTTCAGTCGTGTCCAACTCTGTGCAACCCCATAGACGGCAGCCCACCAGGCTCCCCCATTCCTGGGATTCTTCAGGCAAGAACACTGGAGTGGGTTGCCATTTCTTTCTCCAATGCATGAAAGTGAAAAGTCAAAATGAAGTCACTCAGTCGTGTCCGACTCTTAGCGACTCCATGGACTGCAGCCTACCAGGCTCCTCTGTCCATGGGA
>NW_011492759.1:25275-27969 GCF_000754665.1 Bison bison bison
ATAGAGCTCTTTTTTGTGTGTTAAATTTGGAGGTGCCCTGTTAGAATCAGGGAACCAGTGAGAACTGTTGGTCCAAATTGAAGGGGAAGGGTCAATCCAATTTAGTTCAGTTCAGTCGTTCAGTTATGTCTGACTCTTTGCAACCTCATGAACCGCAGCACACCAGGCCTCCCTGTCCATCACCAACTCCCAGAGTCCACCCAAACCCATGTCCATTGAGTCAGTGATGCCAAGTTAAGGGTCTAGCTAATGGAGAGTGCTGCACTCAATATGCCAGCAAATTCGGAAAACACAGCAGTGGCCACAGGACTGGAAAAGGTCAGTTTTCATCTCAATCCCAAAGGAAAGTAATGCCAAAGAATGTTCAAACTATTGCACAATTGCACTCATCTCACACACTATCAAAGTAATGCTCAAGATTCTCCAAGCCAGGCTTCAACAGTGCATGAACTGTGAACTTCCAGATGTTCATGCTGGATTTAGAAAAGGCAGAGGCACCAGAGATCAAATTGTCAACATCCACTGGGCCATTGAAAAAACAAGGGAGTTCCAGAAAAACATTTACTTCTGCTTTATTGACTAAGCCAAAGCCTTTGACTTTGTGGATCACAACAAATTGTGGAAAATTCTTAAAGAGATGGAATACCAGACCACCTTACCTGCCTCCCGAGAAATCAAGAAGCAACAGTTAGAACTGGACATGAAAAAATGGACTGGTTCAAAACTGGGAAAGGAGTACATCAAGGCTGTATATTGTCACCTTGCTTATTTAATTTATATGCAGAGTACATCATGTGAAGTGCCAGACTGGATGAAGCACAAGCTGGAATCAAGATTGTCAGGAGAAATATCAGTAACCTCAGATATGCTGATGACACCACCCTTATGGCAGAAAGCAAAGAAGAAATAAATAGCCTCTTGATGAAATTGAAAGAGGAGAGTGAAAAAGTTGGCCTAAACTCAACATTAAGAAAACTAAGATCATGGCATTCAGTCCAGTCACTTCATAGCAAATAGATGGGGGAACAATGGAAACAGTGACAGACTTTATTTTGGGGGGGCTCCAAAATCACTGTAGATGGTGACTGCAGCCATGAAATTAAAAGACACTTGCTCCTTGGAAGGAAAGCTATGATCAACCTAGATAGCATATTAAAAAGGAAAGACAATACTTTAACAACAAAGATCTGTCTAGTCAAAGCTATGATTTTTCCAGTAGTCATGTATGGATATGAGAGTTCGACTATAAAGAAATCTGAGGGCTGAAGAATTGATGCTTTTGAACTGTTGTGCTGGAGAAGACTCTTGAGAGTCCCTTGGACTGCAAGGAGATCCAACTAGTCCATCCTAAAAGAAATCAGTCCTGAATGTTCATTGGAAGGACTGAAGATGAAACTCCAATACTTTGGCCACCTGATGTGAAGAACTGACTCACTAGAAAAGACCCTGATTCTGGGAAAGATTGAAGGTGGGAGGAGAAGGGGATGACAGAGGATGAGGTGGTTGGATGGCATCACCAACTTGATGGACATTAGTTTGAGTAAGCTCTGGGAGTTGGTGATGGACAGGGAGGACTGGCGTGCTGCAGTCCATGGGGTCACAAAGAGTCAGACATGACTGAGTGACTGAACTGAACTAAATGGAGGATTTGGAACATAAGCCCAATATAAATCAGCATCTGCCCCAGTTACCACACATGAGACCAATGCCACCATAGCCAACACTATGGTGACAGGGGTTTTAGGTGTTTCTGTGCAGGGGCATTTGTTTGCTCTTCCGTCTGAGGCTCTTCAGTTGTCTCCAAGTCACAGGAGATGCCTTAAGATTGTGTGGTCCTGGTTCTCACTCTGGTGGGGTCCACCTGGCGTAACCTCTGGACTTTCTAAGTCACTGTCACCACACTCACTGTGGGACCCCACATCTCCTGTGGCGCAAATGGAGGGTCCATGGTATGGCTTGATGCACCTGCTTGGTATCCAGTGAGGGCCTTGACTTGTTGAGACACAACCATATCCTCCTCCCCATGTTAGTAGGGGGCTGGTCCTTCCCAAGAACCACCTTTTGGCGCCTTCCAACAGACCTGTATGCATTGCACTGAAGGAATATGTGAATAGTGTTTCTCACATGGGTTGATTTTTGGTCATTTATTGTGAAAAAAAATTAAGGTTAGGAGAGATAAATGCAGATGTGCAGGTGGAGATTTCCCCACTATTCCCCCCTTTTGTTTTAAAAGCTGATTTTTAAGAGCATAATGTGCTCATTCAACTATAGCTTGGCCAGTTGGATTATATGGGATGCCTGTGGAGTGATCAATGGGCCAAAGAGTGCAGAAGGCTTTATTGGTGTAAGCAGGCCCATTGTCAGTTTTAAGTTTCTTTGGACTGCCCATATGAGCAAAAGCAGCTAATAAATGGCATTGGGCATGAATGGTGGTTCCACTGGGATGAGTAGAAGCCCAAAGCATGTGAGAATAAGTATTGAAAAAAACAGGGAGGTAGTTAAGGCGTCCAAACTCAGGAAAACGGGTTACATCCATCTGCCAAATCTCATTTGGAGTAAGCCCTTGGGGGTTAACTCCAGGTGATGGAGGTTGATAAGCACTGACTTGTTGACAGCAAGGACAGGCTTGGCTAATTTTTGTTGTTTGGGATTTAGTAATGTTGAAATGGTGTCTAAGGAAGCCGACAGATTGAT